>NC_085138.1:31812114-31837114 GCF_035046485.1 Aedes albopictus | reverse complement strand
CAACATTATTTAAGAAAATCTTGCATTAATTGCTTCTGAAACTCTTGCATAAATTTCTTCAGAAGTCCTCAAGTTATTACTACTCGAGAAATGTATCGCCATCCATGTATATCTTCACAAATTTCTCCATGGACTCCTGCGAAAAAAAATCCTCCAGGTATGTCTTTAGATTTTTTTAATGCCTTCAGAAAGCCTTCCAGAGAATGTTTGAAAATTTCTACATGAAATTCCTTCGAAAAGATTTATCTGAAAATTCTACCAGCGATTTTTTCAAGAGATTCCCAGAGAAGTTAATTTGATAACTATTTAATAAAACCTTTCTAGGACTTCCTCCAAAATTGGTCAGTGGATTCTATTAGATTTTTTAAAAATTCTTTCAAAAAATTTATTCTGGAAGTTTTCACAGCTTTTTTTTTAACTTTAACGTTAAAAAAATCGTCTACAATTTCCTTCAGAGCATCCTACATAAATTTATCAAAGAGTTCCTCACGAAAAACTCAATTGGATTTTCTCAGAACTTCCTTCATTATATCTTTCAGAAATCCGTACGAGAAATCTTTCATGATATCATCCAAGGATACATTAAGAAATATTTTCAGCGAATCCTTCAGAAAACAAAAGATTCTGAATTCCTCCAGAAATTTATCGATGAAAATCTTTCAAAATTCCCCTCAGAAATGGTTCCAGGCATTCCTTAAGAAAATCTATATGAGATTCCTCCATGAATTTGTTCAGATATTTCTACCAAAATTGCTTTAGATTCCATCAGATTCCAGAATTCTTTCTGAAATTACATAAAAATAGTTTTGAAATCCACTCTCAAAAGTTTTTCAAAAGCTCTTTTAGGTTAATTTTCAAAAGGTCCTTCTGAAACATCGCCAGGGATTACTTTAGAAATTATGAAAGGATTGCTTCAGAAACTCCACAGGTACAGGTATTTTTCAAAGAAGTTCACCATTGATCTGTTCATGATCTGCTTCACGAATTCCATTGAAAATTCCACAGGAACATACCCAGAAACTGCTCGAGGATGTATCCACAAAATCCTGCAGGAATTTTTTCAGAGACTCTTACTTTATTACTTTCAGAGATTAAGGCTGATATTTTTAAATGGATTTTACCGAAAAATTCTTCAGAAATTTCCTCAGGGATTCTTCAAGAAATTATTGCTCGTATTCTTTTTGAAATCCTCCAGTGAGTTTTGCTGAGTTGTAGTTTTAGTTCATCAAAATATTTCTTTAAAAGTGCTTCAATGGAACTTTTTTGAAATTACCCCTTAAATACCTTTAAAAATCCTACAGTGATTCCTTCGGACAGTCTTTCACGGGATCTTGCAATAATTCTTCGATAAATTCCTTCAGGAATTCCTGCAGAAATTTCTACGAAAATTATTTTTAGAAATTACTGCTGCGGTTTCGTAAAAAAACCTCCTGGGATTACTTCAGAAATTTCACCAGGAATCGTTTCAGATATTGCCCCAGGTATTTTTCAGAGGTTTTCTCAAAAAAAAAAAAAAACACTGGTAGAATTCTCAAAACAATGCTTAAGGATTTTTATAGGAAATCTCCGAAGGATTTTCTGGAGAAATCTCTTAAAAACACTCTTGGATATTCTTAAAAAAAATTAAGAATTTTCTGGAGGGATTTACGGATAACATTTTTTTGCAATTTTTGACGCTATCTTTAGTGCAATTCCTGGATAAATTGCTGGGAAACTTAAGATTCCTTCTCAAATCTTAAAAGAAAAAATCACGAGGAACCCTGAAAGTTATTCCAAGGAGAAATGGCTTAAGAAATTTCTAGAGGGAATCTGGAATCTGGAAATGTGGAATTTGTGCTGCCATCTTTTAAAAACTGTGCAAAAATTACAGACAAATATACTGGTGAAATTCTCGAAGAAATATCTCAATAAATTTTAGACGGATCACTGGAGGGAAGACCTTTTAGAGATACCTCTGGAGGAAATCTTAGGAGAATATTTCACATACAAATTCAGCAGAGATAAGTACAAAATAATCATTGAGGTATCAATGGAAATTTTAAAGAATCCTTGAAGAAAGATTTGTATGTATTCTAGGCAATCCATATTCTTCCTATCCTGGAGGAACTTCTGAAGAAACTCCTGGAGGAAGTTGAAGAAGAATTTTTCACAGGAATTCCAAAATAATTCCTGAATATATGGAGTTATACATGAGAAACTCCAGCAATAATTTCTGAAAAAGTTAGTAAAATTTCTAACTTTCTGAAAGAAACCCCTTGAAGAACATTTGAAACTAACAATGCGCTATCTTATTGCGCCTAGCCTAACATCTAAGGAGGGTGGAAGGTGATCACAAAATTAGCACATGCATAAAATTCTTCAGCAGTCTTTGAAGGAATTTCAATTTCAATTTTCAGAGGAGTTTCTGTAGAAGCACGTGAACTAGTTTCAAGGAATTAAGGAGAAATTCCTGAAAGAATCACTGTAGATCTTATGTGAAGTTCAAGCTTAAGGTTAAAGTTCACAAAACAAAATAAGACTTGAAAAATCTTGAAAAAATAAAAAAAAACGATCAGCATTATGTTAAAATACACATAAATAAAAACAAAAAAAACATATACAGGAATCTATTTCTCAATAATAAATTGCCGCATGAGGGTTGTCGATTTGTTGACTGATTTCATTTTTTTTTAATTTTACACATTTTTTCAGATATCTTCAAATAATTCTCTCACAAAGACTTTTTCAGTTTTCATTCTTTCACAAAGGTTCTTTCAGAACTCTGCTTCTCGGAGTTATCTTGGGTAAAACATTCTAAATCAACTTCATATTTTTTTTCACTAATACTTTCAAAAAAATTTGCTTGAATTTTTCGAGAAATTCCTGTAAAAAAAATTTTGCTGGATATTTCTTCACATATTACCCAATGAAAGTTTCCAGGAATTTTTCTACTGACTGAGAAATTTAAAAATTTTGACGAGAACTATTTCATGAGATCTGGAAGAACCTGGTTCCCATTCGAATACTATTAAAAATTATTCCATAAATTTTCTTTACCTATTCTAAGAGTTTTCTTAATAAAACTGCTTGGGAATTACCACAGGAATTTCTGCCACGCATTCAACTACACTTATGTTCTTAAAATTTCCCAACAAAAATTGACATATTTTATGAACTAAAATTGTATGTAGCCTTTTGTTAAAAAAAAACATTAATCTTTTAGTGAAAGCTCAGTTTCAATTTCTTTCCAGTAACTGTAAATATTATTCAGAACTCAAAATTCATCCAGATTTGTGCATCAACGCGGATCACTGGATTCAGTGATAAGGAAGGTCAGGAAGAATCCCCTATTCGTTCCGAACCTTATGTAACAACTATCAGAATGTGCACTGATTGGCACCGTTTGCTCCAATTCTTGGAACAGCCATCCGTATGGCTGAAAAACTGCTACTGATTGCTGCGCTATTGATTATCTTTGCCGTCAATTTTCATACTAAACGAGCTTTAATTGAATCAATTTCGTTCGACGAATGGTTCACGGTTCGCCTTTAATGGGAAATAAACAAGCAAGAGGTATGATCTCACAGGTGATGACATCATTAGGTTCGGAGCGGTTCGGTGGACGGACGAAGTCCTTGATCGCCGGAGGTCGTGATGTAGCTTGAATTGCAAAAATAACAAGCTACGATCAATTATCATTCTTTTTGGTCAGTGAGATATTCCTGAAATAATCGTTAGTTTCAACGGTTCAACGATTCTCCCCTCTGCTTTATCATTCTCACGGTCCGCCCGCGATCGCTATCTGCCGCTTCAAATCCATAGAAAATCAGCTTACCTGTTAGCACGGCAAACGCCAACAGCACGATCGCCGTCAGCTTGATCAACTTGATCGACGTCATGATGGACCGGAATTTCGTCCGAATGCCTTTAGTTCATCGAAACACCTCAGGTAACGATTCACTCTTCTGTCCGATTCACTCTGAAAATCAGTGAAAGTAATTAGCACTCCGATCGTCAACCACGTGATAACCTAGATTTCTCGCAGCGAACAAAATATCGCCTTTACCGGAGATGACCTTCGCGTAAGGCCTTCAACGGACACTCACTATCAGCCGTGTTGTGGAGTTGCAAAACCGTCGTCCGAACAAAAAAAAACAAATCTGCTGTGACTAATAAAAATAAAAACTCGTGTTAACAGCACGGCGGTCGTCGAAGAACTGAACGCCGATGACGATGAGCCATCGTTGCTTGAAGCGGTAAGCCCGATTCAAAGAATACAGTTCCATCGATCGTCTGGAGAGGTATACCTATAATACATAAGTTCAAACGTAAAAGTAGACAGTGGCGCCTAACTAAACAACCTGTTGATAAATGAAAACGAAGATTGTGTGAAAAGGGGCAGCGACAAAAACACCGACAACCGCACCAATGGAGCGCGGAAGAAACAGAGGAAACCCATTCATTTCCCTATTTATCCGATAGAGCGATAGATCTCGATCGATCGCCATGGGTTATCGATCGCCGGTCATTAATCATAAGGTGATCACCCACACCACTGGACAAATTCAATTCATCAGAAAAATGGACATCTATCACCATAGGCGCAAAACTGAGTAAATCTCAAGTGCTGCCATCTGTTGATATCAAATCAAGTTAGATTTCGAGCAGCACAAATCGAGCACTCTGTTCGAGTTTTCTTCATCGAGTGATTCTCTTTTTTTGCACCACGAGAGCAATTTTGTGACGTCAGTGCACTTTCTCTCTCTTTGCCCAATCCTCTCATGTGCGTCGGTATTGGTATCAGCACACAAGTCCAGTTACCCGCCCTTCCTCATCGATGTGTTCGTGTGCTTTCTGGGAAGCTGTTTTGAAAGCCAAGCAAAGAGAGTACCAGGGCGACCCGATGTTGACAAACATTATGCTACAACGTGAGACGAGTGATGGAGAAAGAGAGCGAGACGAAGGAGAGGGGGTGAGACAAATGCATATTCGAAATTCGAAAGACGTCAATACGGATGGAGGGCTGTCACACGGTGGTGAGAGCTGTCAACCATGCGTTTTATTTGCATGAAATGCTTCACTGTGATTGGTTCATCAGACAAAATGAATGGAAATCTATGTATAATTAAGATTAAACTTATTGATGTTTGATAACGGCTAAAGTTGGCATTTCTAATCTCAATGTAAACAATCCTCGCCCATGCATTCTGAATCTTGAACTTTGGAAGTAAAATATTGATGACTCGAACTGCGACAGTATGAGTGAAGGTTGGTGAACGCACACGTCTTGAATTTGTTGTTCTTCGCTTTGCGTGGTGCTTCCAGAGAGAATTGTTATTCTACAAAGTGAGAGAAGTAACACAGAGAATAAGGAAAAAATAGAAGAGAAATTCTAGAGAATAAGAGATTTACTCTGCCATATTATTTCTCAGAGCAGAATCTCTTTCTGGAAGACTCGACGTGCTGCCAGATAATGAAAAAAATCGTTTGAGACATAATTATTTAAGTTTTGTTGCTTCATCTCCAGCTTGACTTAAGTTCCTTTTACATTTTTTTCTGATACATGATACATACAAAACCAACATTCATTTGCACAACATCATTATTAAGGTAATACGTAATCAACAATAGTATGCCACAATAATCGGTTTGTGGCTATCGCTCTCAATTCTCGGTCACGCTCAATGTAGGTATGTCGAAAAATAATCATTTATTTGGACAAAGTTGTAGTCGATTACCAACTAATTGATAAGTTTTAAATTTGTGACTTCTTTAGGGTCGTCATAAACTAATCGCTTTGGTCGGTTAACCGATTAGTTAGTCCATCGATTATTCAAAAATCAATAGGTCCCATAACGCCCCCCGGGGCAAAACGCTATTTGTGAATATCTGGTATGTATTAACAATACACACCTTATAATCACACAAAATAAAAAGGTTTTACTTATTCCTGATGGTTCTCATACGTAAAAGATGAATGAAAACCATACATCCTACAAAATTTCGAATATTTATAATAACACACTATGCCATCGAATTTAACCCATATCTCTTGTAAGCTTCTACATGAAAACTTTTAATCACTTTTAATTATTAATTTCTGTAAATTACTGTAAACCCCCAAGCACATATTTCTGCTTTGTTTTAGCACAGAGTTTAAAATAAAAACTATATTTTCTGTTTTATTTATTAGTTTTTCTACAAAAACTGTTAATAAGGCAGAATGCCCCTCCAGTTAACAAAAAACGATACAACTTAACAAGCATCACAAACAAAAAAAAAACGCATTCGTTGATCAAACCACTTTTTGAAAACAATGTTTTTTAAACGATATTTCTTCCTTGTTTAAAACAATTTATGATTATTTCTTTAATTAAAATATAAAAACATGACAGTATTACTAAATTATTTCGTTAAATACGATATTTTTTTATAATACATGCGCCAATTTTATCCAACCAAAAAACAACCTTTTGCATATAAGCCAATTTGAAATGTTTGTCTAGCAATAATTTCTCGGTAGTCTTACCGATTTTCGACATGCCTACCGATTCACAGACGCCAGTCCTGAAACTACCGATTTTTCAAATTTCCTACCGAAAACTACCGATTTTCCATCCTGATAATCAACAATGTTAAAATATCTTAAAATAAAATTTTAAAGTTTGGAATCAAAGTTGGCATGCATTTTTGCAATCAGATGCAATCATTTTTTAATTCAAAAGAGCCAGGAATTTCTGTTAAGATATCTGTTTAAATTCGTAATGGAATTTCTCAATAATTTACTGTTGTGTTGACTACAGAAATTCCTCTAAGAATCCGTGCTGGGTTTCCTGTTAGTATACCTCCTGTGATTCCTTCAGGAATTCTTCCAGGAATTCATCTTAGTTCCTTGCAGATTCTTGTAGATATTCCTTCAGAGATTCGTTATGAGATTTCAACAGGGATTCCTCAAAAAATGAATCTAGAGTTTTGTCCTGTAATCTCTGGGATTACTCCAAGCATTTTTCCTAGATTCCAGATTTTTTTTTACTTGTATTCCTCCAGGGATTCCTCCAGGTGTTCCTCCTGGGATAGGTTCAGGAATATCTGTTGGGATATTTCTTCTAGGATTCGGCCAGAAATTACAATTCAAAAATCTCTGCTATAAATCTTCCTCCTGTGATTTGTTCAAGGATTCTTTCAGAAATGTCTCCAGAAGTTTTATCTTGGGGTTTCTCCAGAAATTCAGCTAGAAATTCATCTAGTAATATATACTAATATTCCTCAAGCAATTTTTGTTCCTGAAATGCTGATAAAAATTTTTGGTGAAATTTCCCAAGTATTCCTAAATGGATTTCTTTGACTCCCACAGGAATTTCTCCAGGTAATATTCTAGAAATACTTACAAAAATGCCTCAGGAGAATTCCTACTGGAATATCTCAAGAGATTCCTCCGAAAATGCCTAGAGAGATTCCTTCCGAAATTGTTTTACTTTACCAATTAATAAAAGCAAGCTACGCCTCTTTTTTAAGAGTGTGGTGAAATTGTTTTTGATCAAATATTTAATGAGGCCCTTGTAGAAGTTTTGGAAAATTGTTTTGGAATATTTCGGGTAAAATTATTTGTATAACTTTATTGAAGAACAACTGGTGGAATTAAAGGAGAAATCCCAAATGTTTAGGGACTAAAATTGCAAGCTTTAAAGAACACTCTTTCCCTGGAGGAAACCATGGCATCTTAAATAAATGCTAAAGGAATTTCTGATAGTATTTCGGGTAAATATTTGTAATAAATTCAAAAGTGTAAGAACTAACTGAAAAAACTTTTGCTTCTGTGTTTAGACAAATTGTGGAAGTGTGGCTTTTTTTACAGAATGCTATTAAAATTCTGATAGTACTCACTTCGTAAAAAATATTCATTGAATGTTCATTAAAACACCAGAGCTTAGCAACTTGGCAGAAGGCATTGCATATTAAAATAAAATAAATTGAATTTTTTCCTCGAATTTTGATAAATTTACTGACGAATTGGTAGTACAACTACGTTTGTTGTTGCTTGAAATAAGGAGGACTTTCTGAAATAAAGATGAAATTTTCTGATAGTAACAGCAGGCAATTGGCTTTTTAAGCGATCTTGAGATAATTCCATATTCTGAATCTGCACGCCAAACTGAGCCGAAATCCAAATTTTCATCAATTTTGGAGCCCGGGAACCTATTTAAAAATCAATTTGAAGTTTGTATGAGAGTGATTTGTTGAATCACCCCTCGTCGGATTTTGTACTGGGCGGAGCTGTCAAGCAGTTGCCCAGCTGTCAAAAAGAGATTTGAATAAATCTTTTTGAAATTGATTTTAGGTATCAAAACAAAATTCTAAAAATCTGAAAAAAATCATAGAGGCTTAGAAAAAGGTGCTCTTTCGTTTAAAAATATAAAATCATTGAATTTTTCTAAGTTTAAAAACCCAATTTAAAACTTCTTACGGCATTTAACCTGACGTCATGAACCAGCCTAAAATTAGCTTAAGTGAAGCTTATCTAATTGTCAATGGAATTACTTTGTTATTTCTTGGAGTACAACGGAATCGTTTGAAAAATTTGAGGGGCATCATTATTTTCTGGAGGAATTTATCTAGAAATTAATTTATGAGTTCTTCCAATAAATTTTAAATCGATTCTCTGGGCAAGTGTTATAGTTATTATTAAAAATAAATAAATAATTGTTTAAATAATAATAAAACAAATCAAATCTTCACTAAATTAACAAAACTAATGTGATAACATTTGATATGTGTGAACATTGGAAAAAATCCATGGATGCATCCCAGGAGCAGAAATTGCTGAATCTAGATATCGCAGATATTGTTCGATAAATCCCATTAGAAATTCTCGGAGGAATCCCTAGATAAAACCGCTCAAAAATTCCTAGAAGAATCCTTGATCTAATCACAGCAGAAATTTTAGAGAAGGAATTTCAGGCGAAATCTTAGAAGGAAAATCCATACAGAAATATCTAGAGCAATCCCTGGAGGAATCCCGGAGTTCTTGGAGGAATATAAGGAGAAATTGTTGGAGACATTCGTGGAAAAATGCTTGGAGTAATTCCTGAAGGAATCTCTAGATACATTTCTAAAGGACTCCTAAGTGAAATCTCTAAACGAATATATGTAAACATTGTTGGGCGCTTTCGAACAAAAGAATGACAATCGCGAAACGTTGCAAAGAACTTAGAATAGTTTATTAAACTAACGATAAAAGAAAAGTTACATCCTTCATGGACTATCGACTATACGTGTGTGTACATAAAAAGCGAAAACAAAAAACGGTTTGTTTATTCTTCGTAAGAAGTGAGATGCGAAGACTCAATAGGGCACACACTGCTCACTTCAACACTCCTCCTCAGTGTATGCCCCGTAGCTATCAACTAATACAGGCTTAAATATAATAAAGTCCATTTTTAATCACGCAATCCGCAATCTTCCTGTCATTTTTAAAATATGCCCTCCTGTCGAATCAAAACGAAAATCAAATCCGCGACGAATAATTTGTACAACCGACAAAAAATTCCCAGTGAGTTCTGGCACAAACAATACATTCCTTATCGTTATTATATTTCCTCTAGCTAAAAGTTTTCCTGTACCTCTAGCTGTTGCCCTAACTTTTCTTCCATCCGCCAAAATGACAGCTTCATCGCATTCAACCATATCGTCCAGCAGATCAGCATCACCAGTCAGATGGCCCACGCAGCTGGAATCCAAACACCAACGATCTTTACGCAGCACTGCATTTTCGACAGCTTCACTGTCTCCTCCTGAGACAGTAAAACAGATTCCTCCTCCATCATGCTTCGGTGATCGTAGCTTTGACATCCTTGCACTTTGTTTCCATTGATCTTCACGTTCATCGCCTTCGTCAGACACATCGAGTTTTGGACAATCCCGCCAAAAATGCCCATCTCGCTTGCAGCAGTAGCAGGTTTTCTTCTTCCTCACAGTACTCTTAGTCGCAACGGTTAACGCTTTGCCGGCATCACAATCACCATTATCACATCGACGTCTCCAATCATCCAATAACCGTCCTTTTATGTACTCCAGCTTAAGCTCCGTCTCCGGACGAGTTTCCAACGCCGTGATCAATGTGTCGTAACTTCTGGGAAGGCTTGACAACAACACCGCTATTACCCAGTGCTCTTTGAGGTCCTCACCCATGGCCACTAACCGTTGAACAAGCTCCGACAGCTGGACCAAATGTTCCGCCAGATTTCCACCTTCTTCCATCTGCAAGGTGAACAGTCTTCGCATTATGTGGATTTTGTTGGTTAGTGAGTCTCTCTCATGATAGCTCTTTAGAGCGTCCCACATATCCTTCGCTGTTCGAGCACCCATAACATGGCACAGTTGGTCATTTTCTAACGCAAGGCCGATCATAGCCCTGGCTTGTCCATCCTTCTTTTCCCAATCTCCGGGTGTAGGCTCTGGCTTCGGCTGAGTAATCATATCATGCAGTTGGTCCTTCAGCAAAAGCAGCTCCATCCTGTACTTCCAGCTGGACCAGTTGAAACAGTTGAGGCGTTCAACTACTATCTTCGACTCCGCCATTCTGTTGTCTCCAAATCACTCAGAACGCGAACGATACAAAAACGCACAAAGTTCTTCGCTTTCCGATCCGTAATTAGCTTTCTCCGTCAATCACCGCGCAACTGGACCCATTACCTGTTGGGCGCTTTCGAACAAAAAAATTACAATCGCGAAACGTTGCAAAGAACTTAGAATAGTTTATTAAACTAACGATAAAAGAAAAGTTACATCCTTCATGGACTATCGACTATACGTGTGTGTACATAAAAAGCGAAAACAAAAAACGGTTTGTTTATTCTTCGTAAGAAGTGAGATGCGAAGACTCAATAGGGCACACACTGCTCACTTCAACAAGAATCTCCGGAAAAATCCCTACATGAACTCGTTGAAGAATTCCTGAAGAAATCACAGGAGGAATATCTGGAGGAGTTCTAAAAGGAATCCCAAAGGGATTTTTAAAGAAATTCCTGTAGTAACTGCGACAGTAAATGCTTAACAAATCCCAGTAAGAATTTATACAGAAAACTTCACAAATTCCTGGAGTTAACTAAACTGCAAGAAGGAATCTCAAAAGCATTCTTCGGAAAATACCAAACAGAGTTCCATGAGCAATTCCATGAGGAATGGCTGGATTAAATCTCTGGAGGAATGGTTGGACAAATTTCTGGAGGAATCCCAACAAGAGCCTCTCAAAGAATAAATCCCAAAAAATCTCAGCATGAAATCCTGTAGGAATCCTAGAAAGAATACCTGGGAGAATCCCAGTAGAAATCTGGAGTCATCCACGGTATAATCTCTAGAAAGAAGATGGTAGAATACAGTGTTGATAAGCTGCATTATTTCAGTACTTACTAAATATCATGTTAGTTCAATATTTCCCATGATATTTGAAGTTTATGCTTCATGCTCTATGCCATAGAGTCAATGGTTATCTATGTTCCCAAAAATTCATCAGGTTGATTCTTTTTCAACTCGATATGTCTGTTTTTGTTGAAAACTCCATTTTAAGCTATTTTTCAAGCCTACCGATAACTACCGATTTTTATTCAGTAAGTCTACCGATATCGAAGAAAACCATCTGGCCACCCTCTAGCTTACCGAATGAAAACAAAACAAGCTGTCAAAACGGTCGCGCGATAGTTTCGGTTTCGGGTTGAAAATAGTGCGAAATTATATCCGTAAAACGACCCGTCGTGCGTGGACGGTCACCCAATTGACGGGCGCCATCCGTGACGTCCGATCGGGACAATCTACGAACAGTGTTTGCCTAAAATATTCGATCCCAAAGCGCACTCTTCGTCGCTACCTGGAAAAACAAGGCGGAACAAAAGGAAATGTCGTTCTTCCTCACCTTGGAAACTTTGTTCCAATCTTCGACGAAGGACAAGAAGAGCGCCTTGATGGGATCATAATTCGCATGAGCGACTGCGGCTACGGATTGACCAGTAAGGATGTTAGAAGTCTAGCCTTCCAGTTCGCTGAGACAAACAACATAACCCATCTGTTTGATATGGAAAAGCAGCACGCCGGATTGGATTGGTACATTGGATTCCGCCGACGCCATCCGAATCTTGCTCTGCGGACACCCAAAAAGACATCAATGGCTCGCAGTACCGGATTTAATCGCGTAGCAGTGAATGTGTTTTACGACAATTTGGAGAGGATTTACGGAACCAGTGTTTACTCCCCGGGCAGAATTTGGAATGCTGACGAAACTGGGTTTAGCACCGTATGTCTCATGTGCTACAAACTGTTGGTCAATATAACATTGTTTGTTTATTTTCAGGTCCCGAATAAGTCTTCCAAAGTGCTCGCTGTCAAAGGTCGACGACAAGTTGGAGCAATCTCGTCAGCAGAAAGAGGAGTCAACACGACCGTTATGATGACGGTTTCTGCTGCTGGCCAGTATTTGCCCTTGATGTTCATTTTCCCCAGACAACGGATGAACGATGCGCTCAAGATTGGTGCTCCGGCTGGCTCGATTTTCGAATGCAATCCAAGTGGATGGAGCACAGTTGCAACGTGTACAAAATGGTTTGATCATTTCCTGGCTTACACAAGACCAACAGCCGAAGCGCCGGTTTTATTGATCCTCGATGGGCACTCCAGCCATACTAAGAACGTCGAGATGATCGAAAAAGCAGCACGAAACAATGTCGGTATCCTGTCCATCCCTTCCCATACTTCCCACAAATTACAACCGCTCGATGTTTCTGTTATGGGACCCCTGAATACAAAGTATGGCCAGGCCGTCGATCGCCTGTTACGTCGAGAACCAAGACGGGTCGTAACAGTCTATGATGTAGCAACATTGATCAACGAGGCGTTTGAGGCAACCGCAACAATGAAGAATGCCGTAGTAGGATTTTGAGCTACAGGAATTTATCCATTCGACACGGGTTTGTTCTCTGACGCTAACTTTGAACGCAATTAACCGTACAGCGGATAAGAATGTACAAACGGAAGCAATCGGACCCACGCCATCAACTGCTGCTGAGGTAAGCTTTTATCTAAC
This sequence comes from Aedes albopictus, assembly GCF_035046485.1. Lineage (NCBI taxonomy): Eukaryota > Metazoa > Arthropoda > Insecta > Diptera > Culicidae > Aedes > Aedes albopictus. The sequence goes on along the minus strand of NC_085138.1, from coordinate 31,824,063 downwards.
AGTGGAGAATTCTATCTGTAGTACAACATCAATTAAAATAATACTATTGTGAATGGTCTACTCATGTTAAACATTGTTAACTTTTTTATTTGTTTTTATTCATCACGTTCAGTATTTGCGAGGATAACAGCCACATGACCACGCAGGATATGCCAGGCCAATTTATTTCAAGTAAACGGCTGTGAAGTACTTCAGTTGGAGATTCCGCACCAAGAACGCAATGAACCCGAGTTCAGATGGGAAGTCAGCGGTGACTCGGAATTTCTAACGGTTGATCCGAACGTTTATTACACTGTTGAAAAAATGGTGCTGTCACCATTCAAAGGTTGGACGCAGCAGCGCTCCTGACCCTGAAGCAGCAATTGGATACCACTACCAATTCCGTATCTCTCTTTGATCCTACGGATCGAGATGAACCGGACATTACAAAAGCTACGACATTTGAGCTGTCCTCCGAGCTGGTTCGTCCTGCACCTGCCGCGCGTAAGCGTAAATCACAGAAACGCAAACGAGAGCTGTCGGAAGAACTAACATCAGTGGCTTATCGTGAACGATTGCTTAAGCAAAGCGCACAAAAGGAAGTAAAACATATCAAAAAGGGTCAGCGCAGAAACAAACGGAAAAAGGCGGACACTAACGCTGACACGGACGTCCTTTGTCCTTCATGTGGAGTACGTTTCAGCGATTCAATGGATGGCACAGGCTGGATGATGTGCCTCAAATGTCGTGTATGGTATCATAGTGAATGTGGTTCCAACGACAAAATGGTGTGTGAGACGTGCTCTTGAGCTTTTTTTTTGTTATGATAATCGGGAGTTCCATGATACATTCCTAAAAACGAATTGATGGAGGTTTTGTTTTAAACTGTATTTTTTTTATTATTGCGAGATTTTCTTGATGGTCTGATAGATCCACAGATCTACAGTTTAAGAAAGGTGATTCATAAACGTAACTCAATTGGTTTATAAGCATTGCTACAATTTGCAGAATAAATGAATTCGGAAGTTTAAGTACAATTTTTTATTGCAATAACTAAAGAATAGAAAATCCCTGATAGGGGACATTGTGTATTTTCGGCAGTTTTTTTTTCTCTTTGTCATGGGTGATATTTTGAAAGCTGTTGAACGCAGAGTTGGCCTCAAATCCTTCCGAACCAAGCTGAATTATACGGAAGTTTCAGGAAATTTAGCCGATAAATACCCCCATGACGAAGAGAACAAACCTGCCGATAATACCCATCGTCACCCTATTTCATAATCTGATTTCCAGAGTATTTTTTGCGTTTAGTAATATTCGGATTTGTACACTGAAACCGGATTTGAACACCTAAACAAGTTTTATAAGCAGTCTTGCTAAAAAATGATAATGTGTGTTGCGAGTCGGGCGTTTTGCCACCTTGTTGTGGTGCATATTGCTTCCAGTAAAAGTCGTTTTGCACCACCAAAACAAAGATGGTCACAAAATCAGTATTTTTTCCAAACATTTTTTATTCTATCAAAAACTACTTTTTCTGGAAAAAAAATGGACCAAGACTAACAGATAGAGGAACAAAATAGAGAATAAGCCTATTTAGTTCATCTTTTCAGTTTAACTGCTAATAAATATAGACAAAAAGGCTTAAGCAAGGCGTTATTCCCCTCCTTCCCCTAGTAGAGGATATGCGAAATCATTAGTTCAATGCTCGGCAGATCACGCTCCACCTGGTCTGCGTTCCACGCTTGGTTCCACCGATTTCGACCGTATCTTTACGGGTGTGGATGCTGAGTGCGCCGTAGAATGGAGCGACCTGGTTCATCATTCGCTGCTACACACCGTTCTCCTGCACAGCGCCAAAGATTGACGTAAACTCTTAGCGACTCTTTGAACTCTAGTTTTTTTTTGGTATTTTAGGAATGACATTTTAGTGATAAATTAACATTTATGGTCGATGAGCCCGGCTTAATAACTTCCCATTTGTTTTAGGTGATAGACGACGGAAGATGATCTGGGATAGCTCTTTGTAAGAAGCATTCAAAATGGACGCCTTGGCATGGAGAAGATAACCCCTTCCCTCTACTCCTGTTCGGTTTCCCAGATCTTGACTATCGACCGATGCAGATAGATTAATGAAGAACTTTTCTGGACTCATCTAGTTGAGTTCAGCTGCAATACCATCCTTACCATCTGCTTTGTTGGTTATAGGGTGTTGATTGTTGGCGTTATTTCTTTCAGCGTTTGGATCATATGCGACATTTGCTGCACTGAGGAAGTCGTATTCTTCGTTGCCCAGGTTTCACGTTACTCCGGTCTCGTCGCCATCCACGTGCTCATCTCATCGAAATGCTACGTCCACCATTTAATCACCTCACGTCCGCCCATCAAGAGGTTCCCATCATTATCACCACCGATTTTGGCACAAAGCCGTTGTTGAGTAACTTTCGTGTTTCTTGAGAGCGGCTTCTTGAGCCATTTCTTCGCAATTCTGTTTGCTCTTCTGCGAGTCAGCCGTGTAATTACCGGCAAAAAATAGGAATTTTGAGCCGCCATCTTGGATTTTAGATCGCCATCTTTGATATTCCGATCCAGTGCTGAAAAAATCATTCTGAGAATATGGTTTATGAAAAACTTGTGTTGCTAGATCAGTTCTACAAGAAAGTCGCGGAAAAACCACACTTTTTCGAATATTTAAGGTAAATGTCACGGACTACCTTCGAAAAATGCCAATTGATATTCATCATGAATCTCAATTGGCATTTTTCGATAGTAGACCGTGATATTTACCTTAAATATTCGAAAAAGAGCGTTTTTTTCGTGACTTTCTTGTAGAACTGATCTAGCTGCACAAGTTTTTCATATACCATATTCTCAGGTTCAGCTTCTTAAATGAGCTGTAGGTGATTAAATTTAGATTTGTCGAAATGACTTTTTCAACACTGTTCCTATCGCCATTTTTGGACTCCGGCCAGGATATCTTCTACATTTCAAATATATCAATATTCCATGATTTTTGAGCCTAAATAATCATTAAACAGCCACCATTTTGAGACGCCATCTTGGATATTCTGGTCGCCATTTTTGGACTCCGCACATCTTCCCCATACCAAAAATAATAAAAAAAGACGCGGACACCGTCTTCAGCCAGAGGCTGTACAGACTGAATGGAACTTAACACTAGACAACGGACACACGGAGCATGCACCAGTGGATACGGAGAAGAAACTGTCCTCACGAAAAGTTTCAAATCCCAGAGCGGGAATGGAACCCTCATCCCAAAGCAAGGTGTGATTATAAGCTTGGTGACCCTAACCACACGGCTACGAGACTCCACAAAAAATATACCCCATATTGCATGGAGTATAATCTAAAAAATGGGATAAGAGCTATAATCCAAAAAATGGGTCAATGTGAAGTGCCTTAAAAATGAGTGATCTCTTTTTGCGCACAGCCATACATACATACACCCATACAGACATCATCTCAATTCGTCGAACTGAGTTGATTGGTATATATGATTTGACCCTCCGAGCCTTCTATCGAAAATTCGTTTTTTGTGCGAACATATAGCCTTTCAGTTCACTTTGGTGAACGAGAAAGGTAAAAAAGGAATTTATTGAAATTATTCTCAAGTACTCTTTGAAAGATATCTCGGTAATCAAATGTCCAATCCAAATTAGATTGAAGGCGTTCTACTAGGATGTTGTAGCTTTCATTTGGTGCTAATAGAACCCAAATCGGTTGATAGACGGCTGAGATATTAATTATGATACACTTTGTCAAAAATCTCTTAAAAAGTTGAGTGGTATTACTCCCAAGTACTCTTCCAATCCTAGTGGAGGCTCGACTGTATCGTTTCAACTATCATTCAAAACGGCTACGCAGTCTTGAAATTAGAAAACGATGTTTATTACTTGCCCAACGTTTCGACACGGGGTTAGTGTCTTCTTCAGGGGGAAACTAATTTGGTCGTTTTTGGTCTTGTGTTTCGTCTAACTGTAACTGTCCTGTCATTAATTTGTTGGTACATGACTTATTTTGCTTGTTATAACTTTCAACGGACATTTGGCATTACCAAGTGTCCGTTGAAAGTTATAACAAGCAAAATAAGTCATGTACCAACAAATTAATGACAGGATAGTTACAGTTAGAAGAAACACAAGACCAAAAACGACCAAATTAGTTTCCTCCTGAAGAAGACACTAACCCTGTGTCGAAACGTTGGGCAAGTAATAAACATCGTTTGCTAATTTCAAGACTGCGTAGCCTTTTTTTATGATAGTACTCTTTGAAAAATTTCTCGGTAATCAAATGTTCAATCGAAATAAAATTGAATAAGGTTCTTCTAGGATTTTGTTGCCTTCATTTTATGCTAAGAGAACCCAAATCGGTTGTTTTTTTTTGCAACATACGCACATACACATACATTCAGACATTTGCTCAGTTCGTCGAGCTGAGTTGATTAGTATAAGAGACTCGGCTCTCCTGGCATCGGATCGAAAGTCGGGTTTTTCGAGTGATATTTATACCCATCTTATGGGTGTAAGAAGGGTAAAAAATAAAAAAACTCCACTATTTTCAGCTACCATTAAAAGGGGGAGGATGCAATTGAGGAAGGTACTCTGTATTCTTAGTACAATGATTCCTCTTGACTTTATCTTATTCCCGTAATACTAAGCACCGATTAATAATGATCGAGTTTATTCTTGCTCCTCGTTCTCTATAGTTGTGATGTTAAGTATGCAGAAAATCCACGCACACAATTGTCTTCTCAAGCACGAAGACCATAGGCGCCAACTTAGGGGGGGCAAGCATGGTTTTGCCCCCCCAATATTTGACGATTTTTAATGAGTTTCGAAGGGTCTCAGTTGCGTTACATGGGGCCCGAGTAGGTTTTATGGGGATTTCAAGGGCATTTCAGATAGCTTCAGATAATTTTTGGCGAGTTTCAGAGGCGTTACTCAGGCGTTACGCAGGCGTTTTGGGGGCTCATGAGGGTCTCAGTTGCGTTACATGGGGCCCGATGAGGTGTTAGGGGAATTTTAAAGGCAATTCAGACAGCTTCAGACGATTTTTGGCAAGTTTCAGAAGCGTTACTCAGGCATTACGTAGGCGTTTTCGGGGGTTTCTGAGAGTATCAGGTGCGTTACATGGGGTCCGAGGGGGTTTTAGGGGGATTTCGAGGGCATTTCAGAAATCAGGCGAGTTTCAGAGGCATTACGCAGGCACACCCAAACCCACCACCCCCACCCACCCCCCAGCCCTCCTCATTGACTTCCCCTCCCCATAGGCACACCCTTATCTATCATTAACTTCACTTGCAACTTAATTCCCTTTAACCAACCTTATCCTTAATCTAAAACACTGCAACTGCTCTGAACACAATCTGATTTAATTTAGGTAACGTTACCTAAATGGAGGGACCTAAATAGATTTTACCTAAATGGATTCGACCTAAATGGAGGTTTGAGTGTAACCTTTAGCACGGTTGACGAATTATGTGCAGAAATCAACACTGGAGACCAGAACTTCCACGATGTCCCTCCAAAATTCAAGATGGCAGTCCAATATTCAAGATGGCGACTGTTTAATATAGTTTTAGGCTCTAAAACCATGCAATATGGGGTATATTTGGTATGAGGAAGAACTCTGGAGTCCAAAATGGCGACCGGAACATCCAAGATGTCGGTCTGAAAGCCAAGATGGCGGCTCAAAATTCGAGATGGCGACTGCTTAATCGTGTTTTAGGCTCCAAAACCATATGTACAATATTGGTAAATTGTGTATAGGGAAGATGTCTGAACTCCAAAAATGGCGACCAGAATATACAAGATGGCGACCTAAAATCCAATATAGCCGGGGCCTGTGGTGCAATTGGTCACACGTTTGATTCATAAGCAGAGGTTCATGGGTTGGATCCCAGCCCGGAAACTTTCGTCAGTTGCTCTTTCCTCCTGAGAACAGCTGACACAGACCCTCTTCTGAGCCCATGACTCAAATGGACCTGGATACTTGGACATCGGCGAACGGCACCTCATAATGGACCCCCAATTGGAATGGAAAAATGAACAACCACACGCTCAGAAAACCGTTCTGATAAACGTGAACAAACAAACGCAAATATGAGAACAAGCAAATATACACCGTGAACTGGAACTAGTTCCAGCTGTCAATATGGTCGTTCTGGAAAACGTGATATCTAGTTCACGGTGTACATTTCTTATTGTTGTTATCGTTGCTATGCATAGTTCCCGTTTGTTCCCGTTGCCGTGAATGGGAGTTCACGTATATCGGAACGGATTTTTTTGCGTGCAACAGCCACCCATCAACATCCTCGTGCTCATCATTCTACCACGATAGGGCAGAAAGTGAAAGCAGCGCAACGGCAACCAGTTCGATGTACCGTCTTACCCCGTTAATTCGACACGGTTTAATACGACACTTTTTAATTCGTACCTCGCTTATTCGACAAGTGTCGAATCAAAAAATGTTCAAATGTCACAGCGATGTACACTGTAAATGCAAAACAGTTTGATATTGCGCTTGTACTCGCACCCGCGGCAGCTCGTCTTGCGGCCGCTAATTCCGGAAGTTCTGAGTTGGTGCTATTCGACATCCAAACCGCCTAGAGACCAACCGGAATGAACTGAGGATGGCAACAATCGTAGAAAGATTGAGCTTTTCATTTGCATCACCGCAATATCTGTTGAAATTATGTTTCACAACAAATCCGGAAATCTAAACAAAAACAAAAAAAATAGAGTTGCCAAATTTCAATGAGCATGGTGGTGTAGGGTGACCAGTTTGTCGAATTAAAAGTTTATCCCGGTTATTCGACAACAGTCGGTGTCGTATTAACGGGGTAATACGGTAGTAAAATAAGAATACAATACATTTGGGTCTTGTACAAAGTGTAAGTACAGCTTCCAATTGGAATCGCTCATGCAGTACCCTAGTAGACAGGAGGGCTGTATATTAGGTTAGGTGATTGAAGAATAAAAATGAATAAAATTCAAGATGGCGGGTACTAATTCAAGATGGCAGATGTATAATTGAGTTTAAGGCTCTAAAACCATGCAATATGGGATATGTTTGGTATAGGAAAGAAGTCCGAAGTTCAAAAATGATGACGAGAATATCCAAAATGGTAATCTAAAATCCAAGATGGCGGCTCCAAATTCATGAAGGCGTCTGTTTAATGGAGTTTTAGGCTCCTAAACCATTTCATATGGGTATATTTGGTATGGGGAAGATGACCGGAGATCAAAAATGACGAGCAGAATATCCAAGATGGCGTTTCAAAATTCAAGATGGCGGCTGTTTATTGGACATTCAGGCTCTAAAATCATGCAATATGGGTATCGGTATACAGTATGCGGCAGGAAAAAATGCGAAAGTGTTTTTCAACTTCAAACCTCATTTTCGTCTATTTGACATTAACCAATCTATGTTTCAACGTTCCATGATCTATGATAGGCTAGTTTTCTGAAAAGTTAATTAAAAAATTTCCCATTTTGGTCACTAACCTTTACAGGGCGGCGCCTGAAGATGAAGACAACCAGAATTTTCAAACCGCAGAAAATCGCACAGGTCGCTAAATTTCGCATCTGATAAAACAAAATTTTTGATTTTCTCTACAATATCATCAAATATATGTACTTATTTCATCTGGTATGTGAAACTACATGGCTCTGGATCAGTGTGGTCTGGTTGTTCATCAAATTTGTGCTAATTTTGATACTGTTATAGTCATTTTGTGTAATGACCATTGGGCGCGCAGTTTATTGATATCCGCTTATTAGGCCTACATTATCACATGTTAAACATCAAATATGTTCATTTTTATTTTTCAGTGCTAGAATATAGACATTGACTAATACACTGTCATGAAAAAATAGTCATATATATCCCATATTTAGCGTGTAATAGTGCCTTGAACTTTTCGCATTTTTTCCTGCCGCACCCTGTATTTATATTGTACTAGCTGACCCGGCAAACTATGTATTGCCCCATTTTAATTGTGGATCTTTCTTCACGACACTTTAGTTCTGATGGTTTTGAATATCTTCTGTACTGATATTTTCTCAGTTTTTCTAATGTTTTTGTTAATTTTTTTAATGGAGAACAAATTGAACAATTCAAAAATCTTGTTGATGATTTCACGTTATCTTCCATTTGAGGCATTTGACTTCATCTTATTTTATCTTTGGTTGATTTTTTATGTGAAGGCCCACTCTTTCAAAACAGTGCAAACGAATAGTATTTCAAAAGAAGGAAAATTTGCAGATAAAGAATGCTGTTTGGTGGTTTGGTTGCTAATCAACTCTTTAACAATGTATCTTAATGGGACAAATCGACCATAGAGTTCACAATTCAACTGCCATAAACTACACAACAGCGCCACTCGAAAGAAAAACCTTCCATAAAAAGAAGGCAACATTTAGGTAAGATGTAAATTTTAGCAGTTGGTCCGTAAAGAAAATGTAATAGTGTGACTTGAAAGAACAGCCTATTACTAAAAGAAGGAAAAGTCTCTGATGAAGTGAGCATTTTAAGCAGCAGGAAGTACAACATGTGTGACAAAGGGGACATGGTGATCATTTTACCTGTGGATTCATTCGGGTCTATGAACTTCGGCCTAATAACCGTCGGCCGTACACTTTTTCCTAGTTAAGCAAAAATTTCTATTTAATTTGCATGAGAACCAAGATGAGAACCCCCTACACTCTCTGGAATCACTCACAATATCATAGATATTCCATGCCTTCAAAAATGTCCTCATGCCAAATTTAGTTTGTTTTGCACATATTATGCAGATATTCTTTGCATTTTGTTTCGTTAGGATTGTGGGATGTTGCTCCCAGATGAAGAAAGGGTCGTTGACCCTCAACTTGTTTCAAAAGTTCCTTGCCTTCAAAACTCTCCACATACCATATTTTGTTTTATTTGCTTGATTAGTTTTTGAATTATGAGTCATGTTTTATCTGAATGAGAGCATTTACCTTTACCCACCACCATAGAAACAATTATGTTCTTCACATACCTCCACATTTTTGACTGAGAAGAAATTGCAACTTTTATCAGTACATGCTTATTACCTAGGAAACACACAGTTTGTGTTCATTTATCTGAAAAAATTTAATCTTTTGTCGATCTTTTCTTCCTATAATGCCCCGGATTGTAATGCGAAAGAATTACTTATTTTTAAAAGAAGGAACAATCTCAGATCAACTATTTAGTAGTGTGACTTGAAAAAAACAGCATATTATTAAAAGAAGGAAAACTCTCAGATGGAGTGAGAAGCGTAAATATCGGGAAGTACAACCTGTGTTACAATGCGGTGATGATGAACATGTTGCCTGGTTGCATTTTGGTTAAATGACCATGCTGCCTAATGTCCGTTCGGGATATTGTTCATTCGGTTGCATGACGTTCGGCCTAATGGTCCTTTCGCTTTTCATAGAAGGAACTCACAATATTATTGACATTTCCGTCCTTCAAAAACCTCTATATGCCAAATTTATTTCCTGTTGCTTTTTTCACTTTTTTTTTACCTTTTTTTTTTGTATTTTAATTTAAGTATCTTATCCATCTCTTTTCTTGTTTAAAAACAGTAGGAAAATATTACAGAAGTGAGTGGGTCAAGTACCGCTGTAACTGTGTTGTAGCCAAAAATGTAAGTAACATGGATGTAGAGATGTCATCCTTGATTTAAATAAGCAAACATTTCGTATGTAATTTTTTAGTAGTTTCGTCTGCTTCATTTGTATTGGGCCCCCTTGGGGAGGGGTATTACACTATTTGAAAAACATTTCTTGCCTTCATGCCTACATGCCAAGTTTGGTTCGCTTTGCTTGATTGATTCTCGAGTAATGAAGAAATGTCTGTTGTATGAGAGCTCCCCTTTCCAGCAGAGGCAGGGTTTTCACATAGACTTAACTTCAATATACTTTTGTCAGGAATAAACCAGTTCGGTTTTATGAAGCCACTTGCTCCCACAGTTTATTTGCCTGTGTTTCATAAAATGGCTCATTCTTCAGCATGCCAACTAACATAACCTCATAATGTTTGACAGATCTCAGGTCATTTTGACAGATCTTACATGAGCAAAGTAAAGAAAAAAAATCTTTACTTTGCCGTCCTTATTGCCATTCTCTTTTCGCTTATGTTACATCCTTCAAATTACCTGGAAACTGTCAAAGATTTTGAATCTTATGTTTTGAGGTGTAATAAAGAATATCGTAATCAAGATTGCGATAATTTCTTATTTAAAGTGGAGGGGATATGCGTACATTTTACATGCGCCTAAATGGAGGCATGCACGCATATGGCCTCCACATTATCATCTTATGCAACATCTTATACGATGACTGGTTGTCTGGGAAATACTAGTGCGCGTAGAAGTAGGTCCAAGTTATTCACATCAAGCATTGTTCATTTATGCCCACAAAGAGAAGGAAATTGTGCAAGAAAATTTTTTGTGTCACGATTTTTTTCGTTATCCGGTATAATTCGATAATTTGTGACACTACGGCACAAGGGCAAGTGTGTATTTATAGAAATAATCGAACTAGTGGTTCTAGTGGAAGTTGTGCAGCTGTGTCGTGAAACGTAGGGTTTGGTGCATCACCGAAAAGTATTTCCGGATGGATCGAAAATTGTTTGGGCTAATCGATAATGAAATCTAACTGAGTGAGTGGCAGAGGAGGTCGATCAGTTCGAGTCTGTTTGTTTGTGACCGGTCTCCACGCGTGTTTGTAGGGTATAATCCTTGTGTACACAGTTTTTAAGGGATTCGAGTGGATGATGCAGACGAAGATACAATAAGGCAAAGAAGAACCTTCAACCAAGTGAAGAACACCAATCGTACAGAATCTATTGATCTACCTACACTGGACTACTACAACAACGCAAAAATTGGTGAGATCTTTCCGATATAATTAAATGATACATAACTCTAATCTCATATATTTCAAACATATTTATCAACAATTCATCCGGAGCGTTTGGTACGGTATGTCCACGCATCCTTCCTCCCCTGTAGATTCGAGAAGTACCTCGACGAAAGAAACAATGTTCTGAACTCCAGGTACTTCGGAGAATCATCTTTGCGGAAAATGCAACGCAGTAGGCCTGGCCGCTTTGACGCTTGTGTCATATCTCTGATATGCTGCAAGCGTCAATATTGACAAGATTAGATTAGATTAGATTAGACAATATGGGTATATTTGGTATAGGGAGGATTTCCGGAGTCCAAAAATAGCAACCAGAATAATCAAGAATTAGTGCATATGACGAAGTTAATTTCTACCCTACTTCATTTTTAGAAACGGTGATAGTCAAAGGACTAGTGAGTTCGTTACAATTTGAAAAATGAGATAAATTACAATATATCGAAGAAAATCCATTTTAAAGACAGTTCAGTTTCCCGAAATTCCTCCTAGTTTGACTCGTGCTGAACACAATATTTTTCAAACTTGTTGCATATTTTATCTGTATTTATATAGATCTCGGACTTATAAATATTCGCTTATGCTGACCACACTTCTCTCTTTCGCATAACATGTACTGCTTCTGCTCTAAACATAAATCATGCATATGCCTTGCCTATGCTTTGGCATCGATACCAACATCGAAGCATAGTTACACCACCACAACCGCACCAACTCGCTCATAGCTCGCTCACAGAGAGTCAGAAAAGTATCCGCACCGTGTTCTCCGCCGTTCCCAGCTCGCTCGCTCGCTACTCCCATTCAGATTCGAAGTTGAACTCGTCGGGGTGCAACGTGTGCGTTCCAAGAAGTATCGTCGTCGTCGCCGTCGTCGTCGTCTTCATCATTGTGTGGGGTGGTACTGACGGGGTTGGCTGGTGTGGACTGCGCCATATAGGAACCTACCAAGGTATCACAACCTTCTCTTGTGGCTTTACAAAGTTTGGATTTTTTTGGCTAACAAGGTGGGCTCTTGCGCCGCGGG
>NC_085138.1:31746103-31811614 GCF_035046485.1 Aedes albopictus | reverse complement strand
TGCTTATCAAGATTTTTTTTTGCTGAAATTTATATAAAATACTAGCTGTCCCGGCAAACGTCGTTCTGCCTGCCTACTGTGTTTGTGACATGCAGCTCTGTAGAAAAATGCCTCGCAAAATGGAATTTCAAACTTTTTCATTACAGGTGCGTTCCCAGTCGATTTTCCCATTTTTTTTTTCGTACGAACACGTCGGAACGCTGCACGAATGAAACTTTGAAAAAAAAAAACGGTGAAGATCCGTTGGCCCGTTCCCGAGCCTATTTGTGACATACAAACACCATTCCATTTTTATTTATATAGATTCTTCAGAACATTCGATGATTTTCTTTATATTCCTACGGTAACACCCAGGAGGTATTTATGGTTATTCTATTGGAATGTTGAATATATCAAGTAGGTACTACAGACAGACCCTAGCAGAAGGGAATATCAAATGCATAATGAAATATGTTATTTTTGCAAAATAACTGGGTAACGGAATGAGTTATTTTCACGTTATTAAAATAACATATCATGTTATAAACTTGTCTGTCATAAGCGGCAAAATAAAAAAAATCATAACAAAATAATTTTCCTGGAAGACCAGTAAAATAACACGTTTTGTTATTTTAAATAACAACTTAATAACAGCGAATTTGTAAAATATTTCAATAACAAATTTTGAAATAAATATGTTATTGATAACAATCAGAGAACAAAATGAGTTTTAATAGCAAAATGGCCCCGATGCAGTGAAAGCAATAAACATAAAATGTCTAAAAATAATCAAGTTCTTTTTGGTGACTTCTTCTTGGTGATTGACTTGACTTTTACTTTTTTATCAAACGTGTAGTTCATCCTGGAATTCCACCAGCCGATCCAAAACGAAAAATGGCTAAAACTCTATTGTAATTTCAATATACGTAACTCGTACCCAACTGAAATTGGGAAAAACAGATATACTTATCAAAGTGCTCAAAAATAAAAGGCTGATAAGTTGACTCTGTTACAGTTAGAATGTAATGTCAAAAAGAAGAGGAAGAGGAACTGATGAGACAATATTATTTTCTCATTAGTTCCTCACGAAGTACTTCTTCTTCTTCTTTATGGCGCTATGTTAGCACTGGAACTTGGCCAGCCTCTCTTCAACTTAATGTTCTTTGAGCACTTCCACAGTTATAAGCTGAAGGGTTTTCTGTGCCTGCCATTGCATAAATTCATATATCCGGATTGGCGATCCAGAGTTTTTTAATAGTTTGAAATGATGTTTCAACATCCTTCTATCAGTTGAGATGAAAAGATTGCATATTTATGTTGATTTTGATGGTGTAAATCCAAACAGCAGAATTTTAATGCGCTCAGTGCGGACAAGTCTGGGTGTAGTTTTGATTACAAAGCTTGTTATTGTAGTGCTATCAATAATCAAATATTTGTACAGTAAAAACAATAGCACTTGTGCTACAACAAAATATATTATCGAAATGTAATTTAGAGAAAATATATCAATAGCACAATCATAACAAAATAAGATTGTCCTACAAAACATGTTATGGAACGGTAATACCTCAATAACTTAATATGTAATAACAAACTAAGCTATAAAAACAGGTTTTGTGATTCCGTTGTTATTATTTTGATATTCTCCTCTGCTCGGGGAAATACAGAAACAAGAAATAAAAAAATCCTTTTGGATCATAAATAATAAATAATATTGTCGGAGGCGAATGACTTTTTGTTAAAACCTCTTTAATAAATAAATAAATAATAATAATAAAAAATATTCCAAAATAACATCCAAGGGCTCTTCATGAAATCCCTCAGTATTTTCGAGGAATTTCTATATGAACGATTCTTAGAAGGAATTTTTGCTGAATTTTAATAATTATTTTTCGAAGAAGTATCACAGCAATTATTGCTTCACATCTAAAATTTCAGTGGCATACGTGGGACCGCGCATAACTTGCGAACGGAAGGTCCGATTTCGAACGTCTTAGTTTTGTTCTGTTAGTTTTCACCCAAGGAAGGTTTATGAGGCAAAAAACATGGAAAAATTGAGAGTTTTTGAAAATCGATCTTCCATACATGTTGAATTGAAACTTGAAATGTCAAGTTTCAAGTGTCGCAGTAGGCAAGTCAAAGTTTGCCGGGTACAGCTAGTTTTTAATAAAAAAAAGACTTTCAGGAACTTCAGGAAACTCTACGGTGATTTGATTCTAAAACTTTACAATTCCTCCTGAAATAGTTCGAACAACGAATCATAGATATCATTTGATTTAACTAAGATGAAATACATGGTTGCAATGTGAGACAGATACTAGCTATGACAGGTTGACTTTATGGGGTTCAGAGGTAAGGATGTGCAAGAAACAACTGATACTTTGTTAAGAATTATGTAGAATATTGAAAGGATCATGCATTTATTCGAAATTCTGAACTTCCTTTTCTCTAGTGCTCAAACTTTCAATTAATAATAACCAACCACAGCAGAATGACGATGGCGCTGATTTTTTGACGGCCTTCGCGTCATTGCTGTTGCTTCTGGTTGATGTTCGGCGTCAATTTACGCTCATCATCATCATCATCATCTCCATCCACAACGAGCTCGGTTGTGCGGCGGTGTTGATGGTAGATACCGGCGTTGTTGGCGGTACGGCGATTGTGGATGGTGGCTGATTCGACACAAAGTGTGACAGTGTGTCAATCGATGGGAAGAGTGAAATTCCGAGCCTCCATAGCGCGAAAGGCTTTTTTTTCACGGTTTCCATTATAGGTGACACTAGAGTTTGTGGATGGATAGTGCAAGAGCTGCGACAGAGAAATTCGCTAAAGTATGATACAACTCGACACAAAACCGTCGGCCATTGTCATCGATGGTAGCAAGAGGAGAGAGTGTCGAGTTCATTTTCAATTTCAAAAGTTTAACGTTTAGTTATTGATGTCGTCGGATTCTTGGTGTGTCTTTACTAGAATTTTCTTTTTCAGAATACGTGCATAGAAATAAAAAAATGCTTCTGTTTTGATACCACTAGCAGCTTTTCCTAGAAATATTTCTCCTAACAAGTTTTTAAATAATTTTTACTATAAATGTGGTACCACAGAGAAACAGACGTCACACTCCACTCGCACTCCGTCAAAATGTGGATTCAAATATTTAAAAGTAGGTGAATCGACCACTCGCGGCGCTCACATAGTTTTTGTTCATGCTTGACGTTTGCTCACTACCGCCATCTAGTGATTGCTTAGCCACGCACAATTTGCTTAGTATTGGGCGATTACGTTTTCGTGACTATTTTTTAACTGAAATTTGTCCCAAGAGTTACGTCTGTTTCTCTGTGGTACGATATTATGTTATATTTGTATGCATAATATAAAAAAATGCGGTTATACATTTGTTTTAATAAAAAAAAACAAGTTTTGTTATAGATTGGGTCTGAGTGCCATAAATAATCTCACGCTACCAAATTTATCCTATTCGGAAACAAGGAACTACAGCACTGATCGATTCCGTTCTTTTTGTTTTATTGCTGGCTCACATTAAAAAAAAATACAAAAATAATAAATAAAACAAACAGTACCAGAATCCATCGTTTTTCGAAGGATGAAAATGGGAGCCCCATGCTTAACCTTCTCGTACCCGAACTCCCACAACTCATGTTCAAAATGCTGTCATTTCGTCAATTTTCATCCGATTTTTCATGAAGTCGCCCTTAATCGATCATAAATTGGTGCTAGTTTATTATACTCAAATGGCCATGTAATATTCGGAAGCATTCCGGGGATATTCCGGATTGTACTGGGGTCAGGAGGTGGGTGAGGGGTTTGTTTTGCCAAATGACTAAAAGTGAATATTTCGTGTGTTATAATGTTTGGGAGGCTCCTGCGGAACCTGTTCCAGATATTCTGGGGTGGCTACATCAATAAATACATACTCCAGTAATTTTTTTCTGCCTCATTCTCTCGAAATCGTGAAGATTCAAACGTCGCATGGCATGTTTTGCTTGCAAACCAAAAATGTCCCCGATGACACCCCCGTGGAACCTGCGCTAGATGTTCTGGGGTGGCCTGTATTAGTTTATACAGACTTCAGTCTATCATTTCTGACTCAGTCATTCGAAATCATGAAGATTAATATGTCGCACGGCATGTTTTGGTTGAAAATCAGAAGTGTCCCCATTGAGGCCCCGTGGAACCTGCCACGGGAATCCGGAAGGGTCAATTTATTCAAATCTGGTTATTGCAGTTGTGTTTCACTGTTCACCACAAAAATGTCACTGAAAATCGATAGTTCAAACCAAGGTTCAAACACAATCACACGAAATAATCACTTTTGGCCATTTTGGCAACCCCCTGACCCCAGCACAACCCGAATATCTCCGGGATGGTTCCGTATATTGCATGGCCACTTGAGTATAATAAACTAGCACCAATTTATGATCGATTGAGGACGACTTAAAAAACCCAGATTAATCCACCTAGTGGTGATAGTGCCTTTCTCGTCGAATATGCCTCAAGAGCCATAAACCAAAGTGTTTACCGAATTCTGATAATACTGTAAAACGGAACAAATCTCATTTTCTTCTTTTGTCACAGTGCTCGTTGACTTATCAATGGGGGACTAGAGTTGATAAATAATTAATGTATTTGATGAAAAAATTCACAAACAATGAGCAAATCCGCTTAACTCATCGGATTTGGTAACAATTTTTTTCTAGAGAACTCTAATTTCACTTTAAAATTTAAAAAGTTATTGGTTAAGGGGGATTAGGGGCATAATGGACACCCTTAGCAAATGAGTACGTTAGGCCTGTATAACAGAGAAAACCTTAACATATTATCAGTTGGCTTACAACTTTAGTTGGTTTCCTGCGTATTTAAATCATGTATAGCAGGTAGAATGTATTTATTGTGAAGAAATAATGAATGGTAAATCTAGTGTTTTTAGAGCTGGCAGAGAAGGTACGGGGCGAAATGGACACCCATTGGGGCATAATGGACACCCCTGCCATTTCTTTGATTACATCGATCAGTTAAGTAATTCGCCCACGGAGATCGATACCACAGATTAAATTCTCCATCTTAGACGAGTGTACATAACATCAAAGTAAATTTAATAAACTTTAGGCTAAAATAATCCAATTGATTTTGTTCCACACACGCTTAAGCGCCTAACAGTATGCAATGCGCGTACATCCATTCATAATTGCCAGTGTTCATTATAAGAATTTCACCATATGAAAAACATATTTCTATTTCAATGATATTTAGGTTATTTTGGAGGCATATGAATGGTACTTTTGGAAAAATAGAACGATGACTTGTTTCTTTATACTTATGCATTAAAAGTTTAACATAAAAGTCAACGGTTTCGACAAAAATATGGGTGTCCATTTTGCCCGGCTGTTCATTATGCCCCGATCTCCCCTATTCATTTGTGCCCTTCCTCAAAATGATGAATTCCGAATAAAATTTCCAAGGGGGACCCCTCATGACTTGAGAGAAAATCGAAATTTGTGTCAGCCTTATTCAGAAAAGCAACATTATAAAAGCAACATTTTTATATCTAAGCCATAATCGAATTTGGAAACTTATTGAAGGCTCATATTCCGAAGTTATGTATTATGTTAAACGTATAAGCAAAGCTGAAAAATATCATACCTCCTAGTTGACTGCTGGACCAACTTCACTAGCCTGGATGCCGATCATTATCAAGATATTTCGGCAATTTTTTTTCTGCACACTTTAGTCTTTATTTAATTATCATTGGTTATCAGATTTATGTAAAATTTGACAGAAAAAAGTGCAAGCTAGTGAAATTTCTCATAATAAAACCCATTTAAATTTCAACCGTATTACAGAGCGCGAGGGCTTAACCAGTTGCATCAAAATTGTGCGTAGTAATTTCAACCACAAAAGGGGATTGATGCTATAAAATTTAAATTTTCCCATACAACGTTGATTCATCCTACTGTGTAATTACGTCTCAGGAATCTAAAATTGTGTGATTTGACAAGATCGCTTTAATTTTTATTAAGATTTTGTTCTTTTACGCATATTTATCGCTTGCATTGATTTTGTTCACCTTCGTAATTTCAGCGATGCATCCAAATCTGATTCTACAACGCTGCTGGTAATCTTAGGTGTGGTCAGAGACTATTTTCTTGCTGCCCGTTTATCTGGTTATCCAACATTTTTGATGATTTGATGTTTCGTGTGCATGGGTTTGCATGGCACTTTTTTAACTGGTCACTTCCGGCGGGACACCTGGAACCGGTTCCGAAACACAACCGGTTCAGATATGTTATTTGTGGATTGATTTGTAATTATCGGTGACAAATATCGGAAACAGCTTGTTAAGCGTTACGCGTTTCGACCTATAATTATTCGGCCATCGTCAGACGCATTCAGTTGGATTCACCTCTTCAACTTCGTCTATTATACATAAGCGGTTCAGATATGGTCTGAAACTATTTTCCTGCTTACCGTTCATCTGGTTATCGATCAAGCAGCTATTTGGTGCGCCACGTGCATAGGTTTGGTTCAGTTTTTTAATTGGTCACTTCTGACGGGATACCTAGAACCGGTTCCGGAACACAACCGGTTAAAATACGGTATGAAACTATTTTCCTGCTAACCATTCATCTGGTTATAGAAAAAGCCACTCTTTGATGTGTCGCATGCATGGGTTTGGTTTACTTTTTTAATTGGCCACTTCCGGCGGGACACCTGGAACCGGTTTCGGAACACAACCGGTTCAGATACAGTATGAAACTATTTTCTTGCTTACCGTTCATCTGGTTATCGATAAAGCAGCTCTTTGATGCGTCGCATGCATGGGTTTGGTTCAATTTTTTTTATTAGCCACTTCCGGCAGGACACCCGGAACCGGTTCCGGAACACTACCGGTTCAAATATGGTCTAAAACTACTTTCCTGCTTATCATTCAACTGGTTATCGAAAAAGCCGCTCTTTGATGTGTCGCATGCATGGGTTATGTTCACTTTTACATTTGGCCACTTCCGGCAGGACACCCGGAACCGGTTCCGGAACACTACCGGTTCAGATATAGTCTGAGATTATTTTCCTACTTCCCGTTCATCAGATAGTCGAAAATGCCGTGGTTTGATGGGCCGCATGCATGGGTTTGTTGCATTTTCATATCTGGCCCCTTCCTGGGGTACCGATCCGGAACACCTAAATGGCCATATCTCCGGAACGGCTGGACCGATCCGAACCATTTTCAATAGGAAACAATGGGACCAGATTCCGCGTCGAATGAACCGTCGGTCGTTAAAATCGGTTGATGTTTACTATCTAAAAATGAGGTGACCTTTTTTGTACACATACACACACACACATACATACACACACACACATACATACAAACAGACATCATCTCAACTCGTCGAGCTGAGTCGATTGGTATATAACACTTGACCCCTCCGGGGGCTCTATCAAATTTTCGTTTTCGGAGTGAACATATAGCCTTTCGGTACACCTTGGTGTACGAGAAAGGCAAAAACGGATGAAAATGAGTTGTCGCGGTTCGGGTACATGAAGGGTAATAAGGACACCAATACCGTATTCACATAAAGAATCTTCACAACATAATTATATCAACTTCTGTTATTTCTAACAATTGTCATAAATTTGTAGTAATCTTGCTATGTGCTTCTGGTCGGGAAATGTCCTCCATTTCTTTGGGCACCGGCTACCTTCGTTGGAACAAAAGCCCGACAAAAACAGTACTGAAAACCACTAGCGTGCGCAGGGTTCTTGCTTAGGGGGGGGCACTATAATAATGGTGCAATATATATATGTATGATCATGGTGCAAAATAGAATGATGGTGTTACACGCAATATGAATTCCCAAGTAGGGGTTTCAACATGTTGTGGTGCCAACATCACCAAGTACTTCATATTGGGATTCTAGAGAAGGCTTCGGATCGAGCTTCGGATGGTAATGATTTCAAGGCAATACGAAGCTTAAACATGAAGTCATTATCTCGACTCTTATAAAATTTTATAAACGTATCAAATACAATGGAGAATATCTAGAAAATTATCAATTATAGATAAAAAATATTGTCGTTGTGAAAGAATTTTGATCCTAGACAATTAATGATGCTAGGAGAATGTCAGAACTCCTAGATAGAATATTTTGATCGGAATCCTTATTGCAATCTACAGAGATTCCTCCAGGATTTCTCCAAAGATTCGTGCATGAGTTCCTCCAGGAATTCCCTCAAAAAATATTCCAATAATTCCTTCAGAAATTCCTCCAGGAAGTCTCATATATTTCTCCAGAAATTCCTCAAATAATTCCTCCAGGAATTCCTCCAGTAAATACTCCAGGAATTCTTCCAAAATTACCTCCAGGAATTCCGCCTGAAATTTCTTCTAGGAAAAATCCACTAGAAATGTCTGCCCCCAATATTTCCTCCAGGGATTCCTCTAGGAGTTGCCCCACGGAATCCCCCAGAAAATCCTAAAGGAATTTCCGAAGAATATCTTCCTGGAATTCCTTGAGAAATTTCTCCAGGAGTTCCTTCAGAAAATTATCCAGGAAATTCTCAACGAATTTCTTCAGGGATTCATCCATGAATCATTTCAAAAAATCCTTTTTAAATTGCTCAACAAATTCCTCCAGAAATTTCTCGAAAAATAACGCCAGAAATTCCTACAGGAATTCTTAAAAAAAATCCTCCAAGAATTCCTCATGAAATTCCTCCAGGGATTTCTCGAGAAAATCCTCTAGGAATTTCAGCCAGAATTTTTTCAGAGAATCCTGAAAGAATGTCTCCCGGAACTCTTCCAAAATTTCGCGAGAAATCTCTACAGGAAATCCTCCACAGATTCCTCCAGTAGTTTCTCCAGGATTTTTTTCAGGAATTCTTTCAGGAATTCAATAATAAATTTCTTCAGAAAGTCCTCCAGATATTCCTTTAGAAATTCCTCGAGGGGTTCCTTCAGACATTTCTTTAGAAATTCCTCCAATATGCAACCAGTGATTTCTTTCAGGAATCCCTCCACGGATTCTTGCAGAAAATCCTAAAGGAATTTCTTCCAAAACTCTTCCAGGAATACCTCAAAGCAATCCTATAGGAATTTCTTTAGGATTTTTTCCAAAAATTTCTTAAGGAATTTCTCCAGGGATTCATTACTGAATTTCTTCAGAAATTCCTCAGAATCTTCTTCCAGAAATTCCTCCAGGAATTCCTTCAGAAATTCCTCGAGGAGTTCTTTCAGACATTTCTCCAGGAAGCCTCATATGTATATTTCTCCAGAAATTCTTCAAATAAAACCCCCAGGAATTCCTCCAGTAAATACTCCTAAAATTCCTCCAGAGATCCCTCCTGACATTTTTCTAGGAAAACTCCTGAATGTCTGTCTGTCAGAGTTCCCCCAATATTTCCTCCACGGATGCCTCCATAACATGCTAAAGGAATTTCTCACGGAATTCTTCCAGGTATTCCTCAAGAAATTTCTTCAAGGATTTTTCCATGGATTCCTTCAGGGAATTCTCAAACAATTTCATCAGAAATTCCTTCATGGATTTCTTCAGAAATTCCACAAAAAAACCTCCAGAAATTCCACCAGGAATTCTTTCAGAAATTTGTCGAGGAAGAACTCCTGAAATTCCTCCAGCAGTTCCTCCAGGCATTCCTCCAGAAAATCCTCTAGGAATTTCTGCCTGAGTTCCCCAAGAATGTCTCCCGGAACCCTTCCAAGAATTCCTCGAGGAATTCCGCAAGGAAGTTGTCCAGGAAACCCTCCACGGATTCCTTCAGGAATTTCTTCAGGATTTTTTCCGGCAATTTATCCAAGAATTCCTGCAGGAATTCATTCATAAATTTCTTCAGATATTCCTCAAAAAATTCCACCAGGTATTCGCTCAGAATTTGCCCGAGTTCCTTCAGACATTCCTCCAGAAATTCCTCCGAGATGCCTCCAGAGATTTCTCCCTGAAATTCATCCATGGACTCCACAAGAAAATCCTGAAGTAATTTCACCCGAAACTCTTTTAGGAATTCCGGGAGTTCCTCGAATGATTCCGCGAGAAATTCCACCAGGGAATCCTCCACGGAATCCCCTAGGAATTTCTCCAGGATTTTTTTCCTGAAATTTCTTCAGGAATTCCTACAGGGATGCAATAATTAATATCTTCAGAAATTCCTCCAGATATTTCTTCAGAAATTCCTCGAGAAGTTCCTTCAGGCATTCCTCCATTTATTTTCCAGGAAGCCTTATATATTTCACCAGAAATTCCTCAAATAATTCCTCTGGTAAATACTCCAATAATTCCTCCAGAGATTCCTCCTGAAATTTTCTTTTAGGAATGACTGTCAGAATTCCTACAATATTTCATCCAGCGATTCCTCCAAGAATTGATCCTCGCATTCCTCCAGAAAATCCTAAATGAAACGGAACTCTTCCAGGAATTCCTCCTAGAATTCCTCAAAAAATTCCCCCATGGATTCCTCCAGGAAATTCTCAAGGCATTTCTTCAGGAATTCCTCCGAGGATTCATTCATGAATTTCTTCAGAAATTCCGCAAAAAATCCTCCGCGAAAATTCTTTCAGAAATTTCTTAAGGAAGAGCGCCAGAAATTCTATCAGGAACTCCTCCAGGAATTCCTCAAAAAAATCCTCTGGGAATTTTCACCAGAACTACAGGGATTTCTCCTTGCATTCCTCTAAGAATTCCTCAAGAACTTTTTCTAGGAGTTTCTCAAGGAGTTCCTGCAGGGATTCGTTAGAAAAATTCTTCCGAAATTCTTAAAAATATCCTGCACAAATTCCTCCAGAAATTCCTTCAGAAGTTTCTCGAGGAGTTCCTTCAGAAATTTCTCCATGGAGCCTCATATATTTCTCCAGAATTTCCCCAAATAATTCCTCCAATAAATACTCCAGAAATTTCTTCAGAATTACCTCCAGGAATTCCTCCAGACTTACCCCCAGGAATTCCTCCAGAGATTCGTCATGAAATTTCTACTAGAAAAAATCCTTTAGGAATGTCTGCCAGAATTTCTTCAATATTTCCTCCCGGGATTCTTCAAGGAATTGCTCTACAAATTCCTCCAGAAAATCCTAAAGGAATTTCTCCCGGAACTCTTCCAGAAATTCCTCCTGGAATTTCTCCAGCAATTCTTTCATGGATTCCTGCAGGACATTCTACAGGAAATTCTCAAGGACTTCTTCAGGGATTCATTCCTTCAACGATTTATTCATGAATTTCTTCAAAAATTCATCCAGAAATATCTCCAGGAATTACTCCAGAAAATTCTCTAGGAATTTCTGTCAGAATTCCTCCAGAGAATCTTAACCCTAAAAGGGATACCTGGGGTCCATTGGACCCCAGGCTCCTTTCAGAGCTCGTATTTGATGGAACACACTCAGCGAGGTGACGAAACTGAGGCCATGAAGGTATCCCTTTTAGGGTTAAAAGAATGTTTCCCGGAACCCTTCCAAGAATTCCTTCAGGGATACCTCCATGGATTCCTCCAGGAATTTCTCCAGGATTTTTTTCAGGAATTCCTTCAGAAATTCCTCCCTCCATGGATTCCACCAGAAATTTCTCAAGGCATTCATCCAGGGATTTTTCCAGGAAATCCTTCACGGAATCCTCCACATAATCCTAAATCAATTTCTCCTAGAACTCTTCTAGGAATTCCTCCAGGGATACTTCCATGGAATCCTCATGAAATACCTCCAGGGATTGCTGCCGGAATTCCTACAGAAAGTTCTCTAAGAATTTCTGCCAGAATTCCTCCAATATTGTCTCCAGGGATTCTTCCGGAAATTCCTCGATTAATTCCTCCAGAAAATCCTAAAATATTTTTTTCCGGATCTTTTCCGGGAATTTCTCTAGGAATTCCTCCAGAGATTTCTTCATGGATCCCTCCCAAATTTCTTCGGGAATTCATCCATGAGTTTCTCCAAAAATTTCTCATAAAAATCCTTTATTAATTACTCGTGGACATTCCTCCAGGAAGCTTTAAATATTTGTCCAGAAATTCCTTAAAGAAGTCATCCAGGAATTTCTCTAGTTATTCCTCTAAGAATTCATAAATGAATTCCTCCAAAAAAATCTGGAGGAATTTATCCAGAAATACCTCCCGGAATGCAAACATGGATTCTCCCAGAAATTTCTCCATAGATTCCTGAAGAAAATCATCCAAGAATTTCTCCAGGAATTCCTCCAGAAATGTTTCGCTAAAACTACCTCAAAGAATTTTTTCGGGAATTCCTCCAGAAATTCCTCCATTCATTCCTTCAAAAATTTCTTCAGTAATTCCATCTTGAATTTCTACAGGGCTTCCTCCAGGAATTTCTGCAAGGATACCTTAAGGAATTCCTGCTCGGATTTCTCCAGAAAATCCTGAAGAAATTTGTCCCGGAACTCTTCCTGGAATTCCTCGTGAAATTTTTCCAGGGATTTCTACAGAATTTTTTTCAGGATTTTTTTTTCTGGAATTTTTCCAGGAATCTCCTGGAACAACTATACAAATTTCTCTAGTTTTTGCTCCAGAAAATTCTCTAAAAAAATCTTCATGGATACTCCCAAGAATTCCTCTAGGTATTCCTCCAAGAGTCCATCCACGGATTTCTCCAGAAAAAAACTTCTCCCAAAACTGTTCCAGAAATTTTTCAACGAGTTCCTTCGGGAAATCCTCCAGATTTTTTTTTCCAGGAATTACTGCATTTTTTCAGGAATTTCTCCAGAAAAATCTTTAAGGATTCTTCCAGAATTTTGTCTAGGAATTCTCCAGGGATTCATCTTTGAATTCCTTCACAGATTCCTTCAGGAATCCCTTTTAGGATTAGAGCAGGGGTTTTTCCCGGATCTTTTCTGGGAATTTCTGTAGGAATTCCTTTAGGGATTTCTCCATGGATTCCTCCAGGAATTTCAGCGGGAATTCATCCAGGAGTCCATCCATGAGTTTCTTCAGAAATTACTCAAATAAAAACCTTCACAAAATCCTCGAGGAGTTCCTCTGGACATTCCTCCGGGAAGCCTTAAATATTTGTCCAGAAATTTTTTAAAGAATTTATCCAGGAATTTCTCTAGTCATTCCACCAAAAAAATCTTCAGGAATTTATCCAGAAATACCTCCCGGAATTCAAACCTAGATTCCTCCAGGAATTTCCCCAGAGATTCCTCAAGAAAATCATCCAGGAATTTCTCCAGGAATGTTTCGCAAAAAATTCCTCAAAAAATTCTTTCGGAAATTCCTCCAGGAACTCCTCCATTATTCCTGCAAAAATTCCTTCGTTAACTCCATCTTAAAAACCTTCGGGAATTTCTACAGAGATTCCTCCAGGAATTTCTGCAAGGACTCCTAAATGAATTCCTGCTCGGATTTCTCCAGAAAATCCTGAAGAAATTTCTCCCGGAACTCTTCCAGGAATTCCTCGAGAAATTTCTCCAGGGATTTCTACAGACATTTTTTCAGGATTTTTTTCTGGAATTTTTCAAGGGATTTCTCCAGAAATTTCTCCTGGGACAACTATAAAAATTTCTCTATTAATTGCTCCAGAAAATCATCTTAAAAATTCTTCATGGATTCCTCCAAGAATTCCTCTAGGTATTCCTACAAGAATTTATCCATGGTTTTCTCCAGAAAAAAAAACTTAAAAAACTTCTCCTGGAATTGTTCCAGGAATTCTTCGAAAAATTTCATCAGGTATTCCCCCATAGATTTCGCCAGGAATTTCTCCAGGAATTCCTCCAGGGATTCATGAATGATTTTTTTAGATATTCCTCAAAAATCCCTCTAGGAATTCTTTTGCTCGAGGAGTTCCTTTAATCATTCCTTCAGGAAGCCGCAAATATTTTTCCAGAATTTTTTCAAAGAATTCCTTCAGGAAATCCTCCAGAAATTCTTCCAGGAATTCCTACATTTTTCTCCAGAAAAACCTCTAGGGATTGTTTTATGGATTCCTTTAGGAATTTCTCCTAGGATTACAGTAGGGATTTCTCTAGGAATTTTTCCAAAGCTTTCTCTAGGATTTTCTCTATGAATGTCTCCAGGGATTCCTCCAAGTATTCCTCCTGAAAATCCTCCAGAAATTCTTCCAATGATTCTTGAAAGCATGCCTTCAGAAATTCCTCCAAGATTTTTTTCGCGGATTCTTCCAAAAATTCCTTCAGGAATGATCCCACTGATTCCTCCAGAAATTGCTCCACAAATTCCTCCAGAGATTTTTCTAGTTATTTCTGCAAGGATTCGTCATTGAATTTCGAGTAATTCTTCCACAAATTCATGCAGGATTTTTTCCAAAAAATCCTTCAGGAATTCCTCCAGCAATTCATCCTGGAATTCCTCCATGAATTATTTCATGGATTCCTTCGGTTACCCCTCCAGTGTTTCATCCTGTTATTCCATCACGGATTCCTTCAGGAATTCCTCCAGGGATTACATCAGGGATTTCTCCAGGAATTTCTCATAGCTTCCTCCAGGAATTCTTGTAGAAACTCCTTCAAATGTCCCTCCAGAAATTTCCTCAGGAATTCCTGCAGAAATTCCTCCGGACATTCTTCCAGAAGTTCCTCCAGGAACTCTTACAAGGAAACCTCTAGGCAAGCTTGCTATTTGATGAAAACATTCGCGAAATGATGCGATTTGCTTTCGACAACGAATACGTTTTCACCCATCCTCGCTTTATTCAATCAACCTCCCATACGAGTAGCACACGAACGGATTCAACACTGATCAGCATAGTTGACTCTTCCTTTTCGCCGTTGAGCCGTTGCGTTCTAGCCAAGCATCTCTTTTCATCGCTTTCGATGCTTTTCGACAGCTTATCGCGAAGCATCGTTGGCTGGAAGCTTTATTAGTATGGTATCGGTACATGCGAATGTTGCTTCTGTGTGCGTGTCGAGCGTTCGTGCCGTAGCTTCGCAAACCAACCTATTCGGTATGGTTCGGTTGTTCGGGCGAGCGTGTGGCGGCACAGTCAGATGTGTGCAAAATCGTTTGTGATTTACATCATGTTCGTTTTGCCACCTCTTTGCTGCTGGTCAACGCTGATCAGTGCACAGTTCAATCGCACGCGATAAATATACAGTTGATGAGTTGTGATGAGCACTAGTGAGGTGATAATTTGCATCATTGCCTCTAGGAATTCTCCCAAGGATTCCTTCAGGAATGCCTTCAGAGAATCCTCCAGAAATTCTTCCAGGAATTTCTCCAGGGTTTCTTCCAGGAATGCCTCCAGAGTTTACTCCAGGGGTTCGTTAATGAGCCCCTGCTGGAACACTTTCAGAAATTTGTCCAGGAGTTTTTCAAAATATTTCTCCACAAATTCCTCCATGAATTCTCTCACGAATTTCTCTGAAGATTCCTTTAGAAATGCCTCCAGGGAATTCCTTCAATAATTTTTCCAGCAATTCTTTTGGTAGTTTGTCCTGCAAATTCTACAGGAATTTCTCTAGACTCCTCTTTCAGTTTTTGAGAGCTACGTTCAAGAATTCTTTCAAGCACTTCTTTAGTAATGCCTTCAGGGATTCCTCCAGAAAGTCCTTCAAGGATTCCTCCTGAAATTTCTCCAGGGATTTCTCCTGGAATGCCTTCACGGATTACTACAGATATACGCCACGATTACGCATTGAAAGCTTTAGTAATGCATAAAATTTAACGATGGTGCATTATTTCGCAATTAGACACATATTTGATTCAAAGATGGTGCGTGAGATGGTGTCTGGATGATTCTGTGAACATCATGAATGGTGTATGAATGGTGCATTAGCTATGATTCTGTTATACTCGTCATGTTTCATATTAATGTGCACATGCAATTCGTGCAAAGGTGCAGGAAATTCAATGTGCCACAGAAATCAACATGTTCCAGGTACGTGGAATACTATTTTGTATGCGGAATGCCAAAATGGTGCATCAAATTCAAATGTAAACCACATCATAATGGTGCATAAGATACCTAGATGGTATAATGAATGCCAAAATGGTGCATGAAAAGCTTTGAAGAAGGCGTATGATGCTAGTGTGCTGCATTAGTTGTCGTCGTTGTTCAAACATTATCAACATGTTGCATGGTTAGGTGCACGAATTGCAAAAATGGTGCATAGAATACAAAATAAAAGTATTTTATGTGATGCTCACAACATAATGGTGCATCAGATGCCTAGATAAACGCTGAAATGGTGCTCGGAAAGCTTTGATGGTGCATGAAATTTAACGATGGTGCATATCAGTATGATGCATTTGATTTCTAGTTGATTAAAAGATAGTGCATGAGAACAGCATAATGCGTGGATACCTAGTTCATTCTGTGGACGCTTTGAAGAAGGTACATGATGTTAGTGTTGCTACAAGTACGGATTTCTTCGGACCTCCTATTAGCAAACTCTGTCTTTGGGGTATGAGTTAGCTATAAGCTGAAATTCATTATTTTAATTCGTTTTCAGATTCATTTAGGTTACATTTTACTTACATTTACTTGTCCTTCGTGTAACTAATCCGTTCTGTCGTAACAACTTTAATCGTGTGTAATCAATCGTGTTCCTGTACAATTTAAGTGTTATTTGTTATATTTAAGTGTCTAGTATCAGTAATAAAGTGTACTTACTGTCGAATTCAATGTTATATGTAGCAAAATAATTAATTATTTTAGCAAATCGAATTGACTTCGAACTCGATATATTGATCACTTTGCAATTCTGTTTTGTTTTGATTATTGTCCTACCATCCTACCTAGATCTACATCTCCGCCCTATCAGCAAGATAAACTACCGTGTTGCCAAAAATGGGATACTCTATTCCACCGCGTGCGAATACACCGCAACAGTTAGTGTGCTGTATTAGTTGTCACCGTTATTCAGCGACACTCGACATTGTGTATGGCTAGGTGTACGAATAGCAAAAATGGTGCTTGGAATTCAATGTGGTGCCGAAGTCACCATGGTTCACGTACATGGATTACAGTTTTGGAATACGAAATGCAAAAATGGTGCATGTTATTCGAATATGGTGCTGGCATCACTGATTAGTTAAAAGATGGTGCTTGAGTTTAGCCTAAAAATGATTCTGAGAACATCATGGATGTGCATGTATCAGGGGTGCATTTGTTGCCACCATGATTCAGTGATTCTCAACATTGGGTGATTAGGCCCAAAATGCAAGAATTGCAAAAATGATGCATAGAATTCAATGTGGTGCGGAAGTCAACATGGATCAGGTACATGGAATACAATTTGGTGTACGATATGGCAAAATGGAGCTTATGAAATTCAAATGTGAATTAAATGCTTAGATGACGCGTGAGATGGTGCTTAGATATTTATGTGATCATCATGGAATGCAAAGGAGCTACATGATGTTTGTATGGTGCATTAGTTTTACCATGATTCAGTTATACTCAACAAATTCCATATGTAGGTGCACGAATTGCAAAAATGGTGCAGGAAACTCAATACGGCACAGAAACCAACATAGACCAGGAACAAGGAATGCTATTTTGTATGCGAAATGTCAAAATGGTGCATCAAATTCACTTGTGAACCACATCATAATGGTGCATAAGATGCCTAGATGATATAGTGAATGCCAAAATGGTGGTTGGAAAGCTTTGAAGAAGGTGCATGATGCTAGATGATGCATTAGTTGTCACCGTTTTTCAAAGCTTATCAATATGGTAAGGTGCACGAATTGCAAAAATGGTGCATAGCATACAAAAAAATGTATTTTATGTGATGCTCACGGCATTACGGTGCTTTAGATGCCTAGATGATATGATAAACGCTGAAATGGTGCTTGAAGAGCTGTGATGGTGCATGAAGTTTCATGATGGTGCATATCAGTATGAAGTTTTAGATACTTAATTGATAAAAAGACATTTCATGCGATCATCATAATACGTGGATACCTAGATCATTCTGTGGACATCATGATGGTGTATTGAAAGCTTTGAAGAAGGTTCATGATGTTAGTGTGCTGTATTAGTCGTCACTGTTATTCAGTGATACTCGTTAGGTGCACGAATTGCAAAAATGGTGCTTAGAATTCAATGTGGTGCCGAAGTCACCATGGTTCACGTACATGGAATACAGTTTTGGAATACGAAATGCCAAAATGGTGCATGTTATTCGAATATGGTGCTGACATCACTGATTAGTTAGAAGATGGTGCGTGAGTTTAGCATAGATGATTCTGAGAACATCATGGTTGTGCATGAGATACTAAGAAATTGTATGTGTCAATGGAGCACCATGGCTCAGTGATTCTCAACATTGCGAGGTAAGATCCAAGGTGCAAGAATTGCAAAAATGGTGCATATAATTTTTTATAGAAGGGGGGGGCAAGTGCCCCCTCTTGCCCCCCCCTGTGCACGCTAGTGCTGAAAACGCTTTAGCGTTTAGCATTCAATGAGGAGTCACATTATAGATTTTGATTTTTCTGACACGCTATTCGACGGAAGATAAGTTTTAACGTCACTCATCTTGTGGTGACGTTTTCTCCCCAAATTGTTCGCCCCTGCTGCTTCGTTTTGTTACAGCACAGCTATAGATGGAAACCGAGGGAGTTGACGATTTCCACAAAAAGGAAGCTGAATGTGGGTTCCGTGGACACGATGAGGCCGCTCTTTCCCAAGGGGGGTCTCGTTGAGTCATGCGCTCGCCCAAAAATTGATGTGACGAGCTCAGCCGGGAACGACGACTGACTATGACTGGGATTGACGGTAATGAGTTTGAAAAATTGATGTCGCATTAGAATAAACCGGTATATTATGGAGATTGAGTCCGCCGTTGAAATGAGGATGTCGTTTGTTGGTAATGTGTGTAGAGCGGAGTCTGCAAAACGGGATCCGGGTCAATTTAGTCAAAATATGGAATGGAACAAAATAACATGTTTGCTACAACTCGGAGTAGAAAGGAGACGCACCTGAATAGTAACGACCGAAATCAGAAATGACTATAATTTTCGCCGTTCAAAGTTCATCAAACATAAGCGCAGAACAATCTCACCGCACTTCTGACCCCGTCATCCGTCGTCTACAGCTATTGGAAATTTTTCACTGTTCGACCTCACCCATCAAACATGTCAATTGGAAATGTCCCCGCTTCGGCCCCCTCCATCAATTGTCAGCTCGAGATTGTCTGGACCAGACGGCGCATGGCATTCCGCTGATTCCGATGGGTGTCATTCTGTAGATAGGTAACAAGTTGATCAATTATGTGCAGGTCCCCTCGAGGGGCGAAGATATGCCTTCTGGAAGGGATGCAGAACTGCGACTGTCCGACTGCTGACTTGTGTAATGTATCTGAGGGGCCGAACGAGCGGAATCACAGTTATTTTTAAGGTTCCATTCAATTATTCATGTTTGCCCGTCGTCGTCGTTGTAGTCCCAGTGTTAATTAAGCGAGGCATTGTGAATTGGGGCTGGATGTTTGCGCGAAAAATTTACCTTCCAGTTGCTGGGCTGTATGGAAGGTTGTCGATTGCCCCGTAGTCGACGTCCGTCGCCGGCTTGATTGGTTAGATTTATAATTAAAATTCATTGAGATGGAGTGCGCTTCCTGGAAAGCGCTTCCACTGCTGCTGTGCCGCGTTCTTTATTAAAGTCAGTTCCCAGTCGCTATGTGTGGAATGACGGAATCGAAATTGAAACGATAGAAAAAAGCACCGATGTTCAATTTGGATTGCACAGTGGCATCGGTAGAGACAAAATAAATTGTTTATAGAAAACATTAATCTAAATCATACTTCCCTTACTCGAACACCAAAGTGTTCTAATACTCTATATGTTAACTCAAAAAAAAAAAGAATTTCAAAAAAGTACTCGGAGGGCAGTACTGTCATAGTAAACTCAAAGTTAGTTACCCAAGGTTTCTAAACTTCGGTGTCCCTATGCAAGAATATCTGGAGGAATAATTGAGGGAATACCTGATGAAAATTTCGAGAGACATGTCAGCATGAATTTCCATGGAGTTTATGGAGTTATCATAAAGACATGCCTGTAAGAATGCTTGTAAGATTTTTTGCACTTGGAAGAATTTCTGTAAGAACACGTAGAAAAGTTTTCAAAAGAATCCAAGAAAAAGTGTCTTGAGGAATATCTGGATGATTTAAAAAAAAATCTCTAGAAGGTTTTATAAAGAAATCCCTGGAGAAATTCCTGAAGATATTCATAGAGCAATCTCTAGTGAACAAGGAATAATTTCGTAAGGATTAAACGGAATATTTTGTAAGCTTTGTGAGGAATTTTTGCTTCCCAAAGAAATCCAGACTTTATAAAGGAAAATTTGATGGAATGTCTAAAGGAATTATAGAAGATTGAAAAAAAAAAATCCTGGAAGAATTTCTTAAAGAATTTGCAGTGGCATTTATGAAGAAATCTCTGGAGAGATTTTTAAAGGAATCTTTGCAGGATTTTCTATGAGATTTCATAAAAGTTTGACTGTAGAAACCTATAAGTCTTGCCGAAATCTCTATGAAAATTTTTAAGACAAAATATATCCGCGGAAATTTCTTAAGAAAACTATGGAAGATTATCTAATAAAGTCCTTGAAGGTATATTAGGAGGAATCGTTTGACTAGTTTCTGAATAAAATCCTATATAACTTCCTGAAAGCCTCTCTGAAGGATTTTCTAACGGAACCTTTGAGAAAATTTGAGAAATCTCCTATTTTTTTATTTTTTTTTTAAAGAATCCATGAAGAAGATTCTGCGAGAATTTCTGGGGAAATTCTTTGTGAATTTTTCGAAGAAATCCCTAGAGGAATTTCTGAAAGAGTTTTTGAAAGATATTCTTAAAGAAACACAGCATAAAATTCCAAGAAAACTCCTGATGAAATTTGCAAAGGAATTCGTGGAATAAAAATAAAAAAAAAAAACTCACAGATACTTTTGTCCTGTGTTAATACTACTTGAATGGTTTCTGCTAGCTTTACAAGAGTCTAAGCCCAATGAAACATTTACAGGAAATAACTATTGTATGAACTGAAAGAGCATCATCTGAATATTTTACTTATGAAACACTGTTTGTCAATACTGTACATTATTTCAATAAAAACGAAGAAAATCCTCGGAAATAACATCAAGCCATTCTTCAGTAGGAATGTTTAAAATTTTTCGGAAATAAACCTTCAATAGTTTTTTTAAAGCTTATTCATTTTGCTTTGTTTGTTAAAAAATAAAAATGGCATCTCAAAATAAAGTAGGAGATAAACTCCCAGGTAACGCCATGATAAATAATCAAAACAATTTAGTTAGATCTTTTTTTGAGAATATTGAAGAACGTTAAAAACACATGATCAACCTAAGATACTGTATAGTGAAATCTCAGAATTCATGAAAACAGTAGCATTATCCTTTTTTATTCTGGCCTAAGGTATTTCGGCGCCCCTGTGAGACTGCCTGGAACACACCTCCTTGGAAACATTGAAAAAAAAATCACTTTTTTGCCACAATTTTTTTCTAATTATTGTGAAAGGGGCATTCTTGCAGGAAGTGCTTTTATGAGTTCAGTAAGAATTCCTCTGAAGAATACCCTGAGAATTATTTTAGAATGTATTTCTTCTCCCTTTTGCGATGATCTCCAGGAGCACCGCTAGAGATTCCTTTAGGAATTCTTTCAGAGGTTCTCAATTCGTTTTCATAAATTTATAGAAAGAAGATTTTTGGAGCATTTTCGAGAATCATTTCAGAGAGAATCCCTTTGGAATGCATTCTCACCTAAGTATTCGAAAATTTCTCCATGAATTACTCCAGGAAATTCTTAAAGTTTCTATAGAAATTTCCCAAAAGATTTATTCTGAAACTAGTTTACGGGATTCCCAAAACCGAAATCCACCTGGCCCTAGGGTTCCTTCAGTGCGTGATAATTTAGGATATCACTTCCAGGATTGCTATTCAAGATCGTGCATATATTTCTTGAAACATTTTTGAGGAGTGCCCGAAATATTATCAGAAATCCATTCAAGATTTTTTTCGGAGTTTTTCTCGGAGTGCAACTTTTGGAGATAATTTTTATAGTGCCTGAGAGTTTTTTTTTAATTTCCTTTAAAGATTTCAATTATAAATTAATAATTTTTTTCAAGAATTTTTTTTGAGAAATTATTGTTGGATTTTTTTTTTTAGATATTCGATATTAATCACTAGATTCTTCTGAAAGTCGTTCAATCGTTTCTCTAGTAGTTCTTTCAGGTATTCCTCCAGAAGGGATTGCTTAGGGTTAGTTGAGACGTTTCTTTCGGTTATGCTTTGGGGATTTCTCTAAAGATTCTATCAGAAATTCCTGCAGAAAAAAGAATGCATTCCATGTCATTTAAAAAAACTGTCAAGATATACTTCTATGAATATTTGGAGAGGGTTCTCCAGCTTTTCTTTGTATTCTTTCGAAAATTTCTTCAACAATTAATTTTTTTCAGTAATTTCTTCAGTAGTTCTCTGAAGAATTCCTCCAGGATTTGTTTTGATTTTTGCTTCATACAGACTCCAAGTAGTACTAATCCCTTAATGCTTAAGAAAATGTATTAGAAATTATTATGAAAAATCCTCAAAAAAATCATTGAGAAAATTCTTAAAGAATTCCGCAAGTATCTTTGTCTGCATTTTCTGTTTACATTTTTGGAATGGTATCGACAGAAATTCATCTTCGAATATCTTCAGTAATCTCTTAGGGATCTCGTTAGAAATATATCATGCATTTTTTCCTAGAAATTAAAAAAAGAAGCTTGAAACATTTCATCCAGAGCTAACTTCAAATTGTTTAAGTACTTTTTGTCCAATAATCTCCCCAAAAAATTGAAAGATTTTTATCTGAGCAGCTCCAAATGCGTTGCTTTTAGGGGATTTCTTCACGGATGCTTTCTAGTTGTTACCGTAACTACTGCGTTACGTAGCAAGATGATAGAGCTGGTGAAACAACCGACTTATAATTTGAGAACCCCTGAATGTCCAAATCCAATATAATTAGGTTCGCTCGAGAACCGCAAGCAATAATTTGTTGATAGCACGTATTGAATTTCACCTCTATTGTTCTGAATCCAGTCAGATTAGTTCTCTTCGCATGCACAATAAGCAGAGAAGGAACCCCTGTAGTAAATAGGCTTGATTAATTAGTTGTTTTAGTTGAAAGAGCAGCTGTGAAATCACCAAAATAATACAAAAATATAAGTAAGTTATAAAGGCTCTACCCCATTTGGCATAATGCCATTTGGCATAACGCCGTTTGGCATAATGCCATTTGACATAAAGGCCATTTGCTATAACGGCCCTTTGACCTAATGCCGTTTGGAATAATACGGCTTTTATGCCAAATGGCATTACGCCAAATGGGGTAGAGCCCAAGCACTGTGTTTCTCCGTGAATTTATTCCAACAATAGTATTGATTCATCAATTTCTGGTGTAATTTTTGGAAAATTTCTTTAAAAAATCCTGGGGAATATCTGAAACAATTCTTGCAGGAATTACCGATGGAATCGCAGAAGAAATTTCTGACGGAGCTGCAGGAGCAATTTCTAAAAAAAATCCTTTGGAACTCTTGGAAGAAATTGCGAAGGAACATCTGCAGATTTTTTAAAGTTTAGATACATTTCTAAAAAATAACTTCATTTAAAAACTGAGCATGAGCATGAGCATGAGCATGAGCATGATTGACCGCCCGCGGTTGCTCCTCTGTTATTGCAAGGACAACTGCATTTACATAATGAACCAACAGATGGTGCTTGGGATTAGCTTTCTCTTCATTGTGTAAATGCTGGAATCCCAATACTTTTCAATAAGCAATACCAGCGCCGGCCGCGTCCGAATGCAGGTCAATTGAGGATAGGGAAGGAAGTGATGACGTGATTCTCGCTTAGGCCAATAACCGAGGAATTCTCTGCGTTACTACGAGAAATCACTAGGAGTTTGGACAGGGGAAATGGAGATATGTTGAGGATTTCATCGTGGTAAACGAATGTCATGTTTTGATTCGCGATTAATAATGCGCTCAAGAAGAAATACCCTTCTAAACCGTGGACGACGAACGCGATCTATTGTGCCTCAAAACTCACCCTACATAAGTTATTCATTCGCAACTAAGGAGAATACAATGCTAAATACCGACGCATCTGTAGTTTGCGTTTCCGCGCGAGACAATGCTAAACGCGATCAATTCACAAGTATTAACAAAATAACACGGGATAAATAAATCAGAAACATCTTACCGCATGGTTCACCGTCTATCTTTTACCGACCCTCTCTTTTTTCCAGAAATTCATGCAACCTTTATTTGAGTCAAAACATTTATTCATTTAGACTAAAATATTACAAATGTCGACACCGAAGATGACGAACCATTCAAATTTTTGTGTACATGCAAAAAATGAAAGAAAAATATTTATTATCTACTAAATGTGCATTTGGAACTAGCGCCGACACATGACGTGACGAACTTTTCAATATTTGTTAGATAAATACACAAAAACCAGAGCAGAATTTTATACATCCTTTAGCATTAATTATTATGATAAAATGGAACGAGCTCACCAATAAACATCCTTCGAAGTGTCCAGTGCATATATGCTGCAGCATCTTCCACTAACTGGCCTCGAAATCACACTGAACCGCTACAACAACACACGGGTACGACGATGTGCACATTCAAATTGTCGACGACGACGCGGCCGATTCGAATGAAAAAAGCGGCACTTTCACTTTGCCTCCAAAAACAAACTTAACCGCCCCGTACGAAGATAAGCACGCACACAGGACGACGACGCGATGCAACGACGAACCAAGACGGACTCATATGAGAAATATACACAAATAGATACATGATAGACAAAGTGAAAGAGATAATTTTCAAGATGCAACTTTCGACATTGACAACAAGAAACAAGTCGACACTCATGGTGACGAACTATACAAATTTGATCAAAATGTTCAAAAGATACATATACACATAATGAATAAATAAAATAATGAAAAGAGAGACATCCAGAAAGAAATTAACAAAGGAGCAGCAATCTCACAAGATAAAAAAGCCCACCACGACCACACGATGACGCGCGATCCGACGAACCCGAGCTATCACTTTTCACTCTGGAAGAAAATATTTATTATCAACTAAAAGTGTATTGGAAACTAGCGCCGATGGGAAGCGAAAAATTCGGAACCGACTCGAACCACGGCGCGCGCACACTCGTCCCGTCGTCGGAGCCCCGCAGAGAGAAGAAAAAAAAAATCGCAAAAATCTAGCAAAGCCAGCGCGCGAAACTTTGCTGCTGCCGAACTACCGCACACTACTGACTGCTTCAAAATAACTTCATTTAAAAACTTTTGAAAAAATCTGAATTAATTCTTAAAATTCAGAAAAAAAAGTATCTGGAAACGAGTCTTTGAACGAGTCCAAGCAAGAGTTTCTGGAAAATCTCTGAAAGTATTTCTAAAAAAAAAACCTCCAGTAGAATACTCGTAGATATCTCAGGAAGTACTTTTGAGTGAATCACTGGAGAAATTTCTGAAGAAATCTCAGGAAAATTTATGAAGAAATCCCAGGTGGAATTTCTGTGGAAGTTCATTATGAAACTTCACGAGAAACCGTTGGTGGTATTTCTAAAAAAGTTTATTTAGGGTTTTTTGAAAAAAAAAGTTCTGAAAAACTATTCAGAGAAAGAGTATTTCCTATAAGAGAGACGAACCAGCCAAGGGCTGAAAGTCTCTTTCATAAAGACAAATCAATGAATCAATCAATTTCCTATAAAACAATCCTAGCGAAATCTGCGTTCACATTTCTAAAAGAGATCCTGCAGAAATTCCGAGAGAAACGTCTAGATTGGCTTTTGTAAAGATCCCTCAAAAACACTCTTGAGATGTTGCCAGAAAAATTCCTAACGGAATTCAAAGGAAACATTACCAAATAAACTCCTTGAAGAATTCGTGGAGCAATTCATGGAGTTATCCTGAGAAGAAATGTCGAAAAAATTTCTGAAGAAATACATGGAAAAATCCAGAGGAAATCCAGAAAAAAATCATGCCTGAATCACTGCAATTATGTATGCAAGAATCTCTGGAGGAATTTATGTAGTATTTTACTCATGATTCCATGGAGAAATTTCTAGACACATTCCTGCAGCAATTTTCATTAAAATCTGGAAAAAAAATCCCTGGTGGATTTCTTTAAGAAAAAAGATTTTCTTCGAAAGAATTAATAAAGGAATCTCGGAGAAATTTCCGAGAATTTTTTTCAAACGAATCTCCAGAAGAATTTCAGAAGTAATCCCCGGTGGAATTTTAGAAGGAATCCATGGAAATCTTCCCAAAAGAGCTCTTAATGAAAATTTCTAGGAATTTCAGTTAGGAAGAATTGATGAAAGCGCTGAAGAAATTTTTCAAAAAACCACTAGTAGAATTTTTGAGGAAACCGCTGTGTTAAGACCGAATTCCTGTAATTTCAGTAGGAATCCATGGAGCAATTTAAAAAAAAAAACATAGAAGATGTCTTGGGGTCTTCAGTTTGCCTAGTGGTTAAGGCTATGGATCGCCAATCCGGAGACGGCGGGTTCGATTCCCGTTCCGGTCGGGATAATTTTCTCGACTCCCTTGGTATAGAGTATCATTGTACTTGCCTCACAATATACAAACTCATGCAATGGCAGGCAAAGAAAGCTCTTCAATTAATAACTGTGGAAGTGCTCAAAGAACACTAAGTTGAAGAGGGGCTGTCCATAAACCACGTGGTCATTGGGGGGGGGGGGGGGGTTTGGGGGTCTTCAGCCAATGACCATTTTGTATGGACAAATAAAAAATTTTGTATGGACTAATGACCACGCGGGGGGGTTGAAAAGCCCCAAAAAAATGACCACGTGGTTTATGGACAGCCCCTGAGAGGCAGGCCAAGTCCTAGTGCGGGCGTAGAGCCATAAAGAAGAAGAAGAAGAATGTCTCGAAGAAGAATTTGTGAAGGAATCTCCAGGGAAATTTATAATTCTCAAAATGAACTCTTGAAGAAATTTCTTCAGAAATTATAAACTTAAGATTTTTTGAAGAAATCCTTAGATGATTTGCTGAATAAATTCTCGTACGGATACCTGAAATCTTCTAAGTAAGGACTGTTCAATTTATAAAACGGACAACTTGCTTGTGCGATATCTTTTTTATTTTTCAATAAAACCATTATCAGTTTTTTGCATAACTTTCTTTAGTTATTCTCAAATGTAGGAAAAATATAACATTAACCAAATTGTTCTTTATTGTGTAACTAAAGCGGTTTTCGTAAAACATCAATAAAAACCCATTTCTCAAAATTCGACATAACTTTCCACATACTTAACATGCACATTTTCATGAAGTTTTTAATGTATTGGAATCTTATACTATTCTACTAAAGGTAAAGCTCAATAGTTGGTGCACCAAGCAGTCTCCAGCATGATATAGTAAGTTGCCTTGTTTTCATAGAATATATTAAAAAATGTTCATTTAAGCCCTGTGTTGCAATAGCATCACGAATTCGGCTAAAAATTTGTCCAGAGTAGTAGAATATTACTCTCGGAATGATACAGAAGAGAAATTTACTTTTTATTGCATTTTTTATCCAAAATTTAATCCATAAAGATGGCCATATTAAAAAGTTTCATATTTTTTGCTCCATTGATACAGATTTTCGACTGTAGCGAATCTTGTTATTATTTATTTTCAACAAAGTTGGTCCTATGTTATTGTACACCTTATTTAATAATAATCGGATGCAAAGTTTTTATTTCCTACATCATTGTTTTGCAAAATTTGCATTTGCTTGCATTGTTATTTGGAAGAACCTTCAAAGAACGAAACTGTTTTGATAACTGTGTCTGTAATGGTGCACAGTAACCAAACCAACAATGCTATTAAGAAGCAGTTTTCTGCATTTAAAACCACATTATTCCCACTTTCGACTGAATGCATAAAAAAATTGATTATTTAATATTTTCATGCCCTTTTTGCTTTACAATTGAATTTTATTCAAAAAATCGAATCTCACTTGAGACTTTAATATCTCAACACTTAATTTTCCAATTGAGTTTAAATTATGTCAGAATGTTTATTACTCATGCTGTTGCAGCATGGCACATACTTTTCTAGTATTAAAAACAATATACCATATTTGAACAGTAATTGTATATATATTTTCAATTTTCAGAAATCGAAAAAATCGCCTTATTTTACACCTGACCGATTTTCTTTAAAATAAAACTATTTTTATTTGATTCAAAAATGATTACTATAATGAAAGATGATGTACTGAGCAACGAATCAAGAGTGCTTAAATTTGAACTACGCGTCTTCTTTTTATAGCCTTATAAAGTTGTCCGTTTTATAAATTGAACAGTCCTTACACCAAAGACCCTTTTCTAGTGGAATTCTTAGATAAATTTCATGAGGATCTTCTAGAAGAAATTCTAAAAAAAATGAAAGGAATTTCTTAAGGAATTTATGATAACTTCAAAAGGAACCCATGTAAAACTTTCTGAATGGAATTCCTGGGGAAAGTTGTAAAGAAATACATGAAGCAATTTCAGGAGGAATCCACGGAAGGCTTTTTTTAAGGTAGTTCTTGAATTAATTTCAAGAATAATCTCTAGAAAATTTTAAAAATTTTTAAAGAAAGCTATAAGTTTACTAAACTAAACCCTGGTATAATTCTTAAAGAAATCTCCGAAAGCATACCTGGCGAGATTCTTTGAAAAGATCAGAAAAAAATCAAGTATGGGAGAGCATAAAGAATCAGACAGCTAATTACTCATATATTTATGAGGGCGCAAAAGCATTAAAGAAGTCACATAGGCGATTATTTTATATCTAGTAGAGCAGAAGATATTCCTACCTCCATTGATAAGCTATTTTCTTATATGTATGTCGGTACAAAACATGAAAATGAAAATACGGAGAATTTCCCTGGATTCGCAAGAGCGCCCATACTGGGAGTTGATTGTTTTTTTTTGTATCTCAAGAGCTGGTTACTCAGTGAGAACCTTTGAGTAACCTCAATGACACAACTGTCGGAGGATCGAGTAACATAGCCCAATCAACTCAATTCGACGAATTGACATGATGTCTGTATGTGCGTTTGTATGTATGTATGTCTGTGTACAAAAAGGTCACTTCCATTTGAAACACTTCCCCTTGGCCAAGAGACGAACCAGCCAAGGGCTGAAAGTCTCTCTAATAAAGACAAATCAATAAATCCCCTTGGCCATTTTAATGAATTTATTTAGCACAAATCAGACGAGAATTTCATCACATTATTTGTTAATGAAGTAGTTTGGATCGCTCCAAGCGTTCAGAAGTTATTGGTTATTCTAGTTTCAGTTCAGCATTGGCGGTACTGGCAATAAGTCTTCTAAACGATAAAATATGGGTTGTAAACTATGGTTCAAGCCAGAGGTTATTTCACGTAATCTTCTTTTTCTTCTTCTTTATGGCTCTACGTCCTCACTGAAACTTGGCTTGCCTCGCTTCAACTTAGTGTTCTTTGAGCACTTCCACAGTTATTAAGGGCGAACGGGACGGTCGGGGAAATATCCGCCATTGCTCTGTTGTTACTAAGATCGTAATCTCAGATTCTACTTCATATTTTGCAACAAAAACTTATCATTGTGTATGCTCACTTGCAGTGCATATGCTGATTGTTTTTCAGTATCTTCAATGCGATAGAACTCGAGATTACCATCTTCAAAATCGCGAGGCAAATTGTTAGAAAGAGAGGCAAGATAGGAAAAATAACACGGCGTCCCGTTTCACCTTAATTGAAGGGCTTTCTTTGCTTGCCATTGCATGACTTTGTACATTGTGTTGCAAGTACAATGATACACTATGCCCAGGGAGTCGAGAAAATTTTCCCGACCGGAACGGGAATCGAACCCGCCGTCTCCGGATTGGCGATCCATAGCCTTAACCACTAGGCTAACGGGAGACCCCGTTATATTAGGTTCTAAAAGTTGCATACAGCTTCTGAGAACTGAACTTGCGCAAATCGAATCAAAATGTGAAACACGGCAAGTATTGTTTACTTTTATTGCTTAAGTTCAGAGGAAACTTTAACGGGTATTTTTATCAGCGGTAGTTTGCGTTTCTTTTTTTCGCAGAACACAAAATTGTGCAAACTGCAGCTGCACAAACTAGGAAGTTCCCACCGCGCATTTCATACTGCCATATGGTTTCCATTTAAATCACATTAAATTGTTGGAAGTGATAACACACAAATAAGCAAGCGCCACGCCATCCATCCCTACCCATTCACAGTAGCTCCGTCCGTACAACTGAAGCGGAAAATATGCAACACTTTAAGTGCTAGTCATTCAGCTACACTGTTCGCGATTGTTTGACCCGACATGAGTGATAAGAGAACAACGGGTCAAACATTTGCAACATCGCACTGCTGTTGGCACTGAGTTGGGACATTTGTGCAATTCAATGCTGGGCAAGATAGATAACAAATTTGCTAATTTGCGGGATGATAAGAGGGTATGGCAACTGAATAGAAAGCTTTGTTATGCGGGCTGCAGCTGCTTGTTTGGATTGTTTATTTATCCAAAAACATCCTGTTTTGGAATATTCACCGATTTTCAGATGATTCAATTCTAAGTGTTACAAAATAAGACTAAGTTTTATGATTTTGTTATTCTCATCATTCATGACTGTTCAGTAGGAGGGTAATCATAGTATAGAATTTTACTTCTTCGTGTCAAAAATGAACTAGCCGCTGGCTAAAAATCTCTTTAATGAAGCAAAAAAAAAAACACTTCTTCGAAAATTTCGTTGTAAAATGCTAATTTATCACATGTTTATTGTATTGGAGCCGGATCGGTCATATATATGACCCCAACATAGAAACGGCAGTAGAAAATCAGAATACTGTCCTACAGAATACTGTCTTCAGCAGAGTTGTTGCAAATTGATTCATCTATTGGAGAAAATGGGAATATTTGTATTTTGGGCTTTATTGATAACCTAGAACATCTTGAACACCATGAAATTTCGAAAAACGAAATAATTGACGGGTATACCAGTTGTTCTTAAAAGCTGAACTTGAATGTGGTTTACGTTTCTAGGTATTCATTTAGCCTTCGTCAAGAATATCAAATGGTGTTTTATATTCTGGGATGTTCTAGGTGTTCCAAACTGTCCTATAGTGAAGTTCTTCAAATCTACAAAAAAAAACCTTATGTGCTACGCCATATATAATAGTATTGCATGATCTGCTGTTATCCGCGAAGCTCTTGAAAACTCAAATGTCATTTAGAGACCCTACAGGGACATTCCAGGTCAGCCAAACAACCTATTAGTTCAAGTCTACACTCGTAGCAGTATCCATATCTGTCATACTGAATAACGCTGCATAATCAACCGCAATTACTGGCACAA
This sequence comes from Aedes albopictus, assembly GCF_035046485.1. NCBI lineage: Eukaryota > Metazoa > Arthropoda > Insecta > Diptera > Culicidae > Aedes > Aedes albopictus. The sequence continues at coordinate 31,780,284 of NC_085138.1, read as the reverse complement.
TCTACAAGTCTACTAGCTTATCATAAACCTTTGGGACATCCGGGATAGTCCAAACTGTTCTTTAGTGAAGTCTCGCAAATCAACAAGAAAAATATGTGTTTTCACCATAAATAAGATAGCATAGCATCATCTGCTGAGATCCGTGAAGCTCTTGAAATCTCAAATGTCATTTATAGACACTACTCGAGCAAAGGCGGATTATCGGTGTTATCATTTTGTAATTTTTGTTATCATCTTTTTCAATTTATGATCACCAGATAATAACAAATTTAGTTATCGATTTAGGTCTCCACTAAGCCTAGTGGTTAAGGCTATGGATCGGAGACGGCGGGTTCGATACCCGTTCCAGTCGGGGAAATTTTCTCGACTCCCTAGGCGTAGTGCATCATTGTACTTGCCTCACTCATGCAATGGCAGGCAAAGAAAGCCCTTCAATTAATAACTGTGGAAGTGCTCAAACATCACTAAGTTGAAGCGAGGCATGCCAAGTCCCAGTTGGGACGTAGAGTCATGAAGAAGAAGAAGAAGTAATCGATTATTTTGGTCTATCGAGATAACATAAAAATACTAAATGATAACGAAATATGCTAACTGTTTACAAACGTGTTTTTTTCAAAGCTTTCTCAAAACTGAGAGTCTGATGAACCTCGAATCTACAAATAGATTCCGCTTCCCACCTTCAATGCGACTGAAGTATGAAAGCATAGCCTTCGATTACTATCACTCTCACTGAGTCCCGCTGGTATAGGGGCTATCGGCAGCGACCGACAATCACTTGATCAGGGATCGAGACCCGCCTGGGCGCAATAGGTGAGAACATTGAATGTAAATTATCAGAAACTTTTTTAATTGCTGACGATGTCCGTGAAGTAGATTTTTACTGTTTCGGTCGATAAAATAGCTCTGAATGATAACTAATTGATAACAACACCAGTTATCAATCAGCTGTATTTGCTTATGTTGATAACTAAATGTAATATTGAACAAACTATTGCAGGGGTTCTCAAACTTTTTAATCTTGCGACCCACTTTTGGATGCTAAAAAATTTGGTGACCCACAAGCACATATTTTCATAATATACGCCATTTTGGAAAATTTTGACTTACTTCTTGAATAAATGTATTTTATTGCCTTATAGGTTTTTATAAACTGACGTTCACTTACTTAATCTTACATTTTTTTTATATTTCGTTTTTTGGAAAAGTTTAACAAGGCTAAGGTGCTCAAGTGATTATTTTCATTAGCATTTTTGTTTTAAGAATTTGAGATAAATTTGAATAGAATTTCCAAAATTCCTTTTAAAAGGAATGTAAATACAATAAAAACATTTTGTTCATGTTTTCTAAAGCAAAAATGTTAAAATCTATCAAATAAACCAGGTTGAAAATGCCACTCTGTATTTACGTCAAATGGGCAAACATCAAGTAGAATTTTTAGAATTTTAGTATGATCAGATGAGTTTTCGTGAAATTTTAATCTGATCCCTTATACACAGCTATTTGACTTATATTTTATTTAAAGCCCTTTTCATCTGTTTTGATTTCTATGAACGTTTTTTCACATTCTTTCTGTGAAAGATTTTTTCTTAAGTTACGCACTACTTATTAACTTGATAATTTTGTGGCTATATCGGTCTCTTTCTACTCATAAGTATAAGGGAGTAGAGATCACAGTGGATAATGAAATGATAGATATGATAGAATTCACTAGGTAGCGAACAAGTGTGAAAATTTTATAGAAGGTGAAATTAGGCAAGTAGGCCATGTATTGAACGAATACATCGAATGCGTGAAACTTCTGCCGTGCGACCTAGCATAGCATAGCATAGCATAGCATAGCCGACCGTACACATCCTGGGGTGGCTGTCGATAGAGATGTTTAATGCGCCAGAAAAGTTGCCTGGGACTTGACAAACCTTTCATTTAACGAACTCTCGACACCTGGCCAGGTCCTTACGATCAGCGGGGATGGGGAGGAAATGTTGATTAGATATCTACTCAGAATATGTCCAAGAACTTGGCCCACTTCATAGATATCTGGAGTTGGAAATTGGATAGGGTTTAATGGGATGCTTTCCTTGGCGAAAAAGCGTACGAGTAATTGTCATGGTTTAATCACAGACAAACAGACGTAACACCTTGAACGATTTTCATGGGAATCCATCGCCCAGTTCACACTACCATCACCTGGTGGAAAAGTTGCACGAATCACTGTGTTGTGCAATATCGTCAACAGAAGGCGCTAGAGTGAAACGTCAAACGCATAGAAAAACGATGCGCGCGCCTCTGGATGTGAAAGCCACAGCTATGAAAATTTAAAATGATCGTTAAAAGCGTGGTCGATGGAAATTTCGCAAGTGTTACGTCTGTTTGTCTGTGGTTTAATCATTTACCTGGTTACCACTGAAAAAGTAAAAATAAGCATTAATCAAGTCGCACAAATTTCGTAGGTAGTACAGCCATAGACCACAGTTGTGAGGATTGCCTCCTTCCCGTCGGATACCAAAACACAAAGATTGGAGACTTCTCTCTGACTTCTCAACAAGACTGACGCAATCCTCCAACAGTCTAGAGTTGTCCTGGCCTCGTTCTTGCGACTGCTGAGGAATATGAAAGGATGGTTAGTTAGACACCTAAAGAAAGATGTAGAAAGTTATACGACCTCTCGGGCCTAGGTGTCAAGGGGATATGGGTGTTGTTCTAGGTGTTGTTAGTGGAAGGGTACTCCAAAGGATGCGGTTGGTCAACGTTCAGGTACACCATTATTAGACTGCTCCGAAATAGTTATCTGCCCATACGTCTTGGTTTCCTCGTCATCTTAATGGCATTTATTTGTATAACTTGATTTTTCGGTTGAGAATCTGAAATATTACATAATATTAACATTGACACCGAATAAGCTACATATTAGTGATACGCTCGCCACAGTTACATATTTTTATACTATAATTTGTATCATACAATAAATTTACCTGAATCCTGCAGAAATAAAATAATGATTAGCAGCAAAATTGAAACAAAAATATTACATAAACATCAAAAAGTGCATCAAACTTTGATCTTGGAATATTTGTAAACTACTGCCTGATTACCTTAGGCAGGAAATTTTCAAGATCAAAATTTGATTAGGTAGATCTTACGCCGCAACGGTGAAACTTCTGCCGTGCGACCTGTGCTTTTAAACAGATCGGCTTGGTTGGTAGTTCATACCACCTTACCAAGACTGGCAAAAGTTTCAAGCACCCGACTGCCTATGTATTGTTCTGTTATCATCACAAATTCTATCGATCGGTAGCTTTTTCGGAATTCGCACTCCGTTCATAGGAGTATGCCTATATCGCGGCGTGTACTTCCTATTAGCTTTTTCGATCTTATTGGATAGAACACTATTCTTTTTGAGCCAAACTTTTCATATCATGTACTGATTTATCGACCGTATTCTATAATTAACTTGATGATGTTGTGGCTATATCGGTCTCTTTCTACTCACACACTTACGCACTACCGAAATTAGCTATCAATGAACGTTTGTTGGTTCGTTGTAGAATTAGATATTTTTTACTGATTTTTGGCATTTAATTTTTTTTTATTATAACTGCTTAATGACTGAAAATGCAAGCAACAACTTGAACTTATTTTTTCCAATGAAAATCTTTAATTTTATCAAATTCTTGAACCTTCTGATCAAAAAGTAATAGTTTCAGAATCGTTTTAGGAACGCAGATCAAACTTCCAATATTTTTTTTTAAAACCACTGAATAAAATTTCAGTGGGTCGCGACCCATAGTTTGAGAAACGATGAACTATTGTATAACACAATCAGTTACAGACGCGCCAACTTGGTCAAATTATTGGGGGGGGGCAAAGCCTGGTATTTCTGATTTTTTGTATGGGAAAATCGAAAAATTGCCAAATATTGGGGGGGCAAAACCATGCTTGCCCCCCCCCTAAGTTGGCGCCTATGATCAGTTATCAAGTTAATCATAATTATAACTAAACTTCTTATCATTTTGGTATTCCAGAAGTAAATTTGAGTTATAATTTTTGTTATGTTGGCACTTAATTCAACCTTAATGATAACAAACTCAATTATCAAACCAATGATACCCAGGTAACAGAACTTGTTAACATTTTGTAATCCGGCTTTGCTCGGGTATGGGAATGTTCCCGGTCAGCCAAACTATCTTTGAGTTCTGAACTTCAGGTCTTCATATGGGGTTACATCAGCTATATCTGACATACTGAATAACGTTTCATAATCAATCGCGGTAATTGGATCAACTTGAAGTCTTTTATATATTATTATGAACCTTTGGGATAAAGAGGGTCGTCCAAACTATCCTGAAGTCTAGCTGTTGATAGTAACAGTAGTTATTCTCACAATGAGCTTTAAACTGTAATCTGTAATCCCTCTGACATATCATGAGTCATTTCAAGATAGTTTTGAGATATTTCAGATCAACAACACTACTCTGGAGACCATAGCTTCAGGTCTACACTTGTGATTATAGTTTTTGCCACTACGTTAAGTAGTGTTACATAAACCACTGTACTTACAAAAGTAGTTAGAGGAACCATAAGCGTTGTTAAATATTTTTGAGAGTTTTGTGAGCTTCCTTACTGTTATGAAGCTTACTTGATAAAAACAACCACTGTAACTTTCAGAAGACTTACTGGACATGATAGATTTCAAATAGTAGCTTTGTATAATGAAACAAGTAACCGTTCCATCCGTAGACTTTAGGATCTAAACTCAAGAACAGTTGGGATGACCTAGAATATCCCGACTGATCTGATATTGTCTACTAACCTTTCAGAAGACTAACTAGACAATATAGATTACAAATCGTACCTTTGTATGAAAGAAGTTACCGTTACACCCGTAGACTTTAGGATTTAAACTCAAGAATAGTTTGGATGTTCTAGGAAATCCAGAGAAAATATTCTGCATAATATTTGCTGTTGGCCACCAAAAATGCAGAAAAACTTAGAAAAAACTCCATAATAACGCTTGGAAAAATTCCGACTTCAAAGGGTTAAGAGATAGCGCAAGGTTGCAAAGATCTGGATCATCAATTTTTATATTCTTTTATTACTAATATCTCTAATAATAATAATCTCTAATTTTATTATATTTTCTCTATTTTTTTCAGGTAAACTATACATCTGAATGATCATCAATGTAGAAGTGATGTTAGCAACATTTTCGAGAATTCGAAGTTATTTTAGGAAATATTAACCCATTTTTTATTTTAATTCAAATATCATTTTTCGTCATTTAAAACTGGTTTAAACATTTTTTGGAAGGTGATTCGGTTTTAATTCTCAATTATGTGATTTTTTTTAAATTTTTGTTTTTGAACATCCTTATACTTTTAATGTTTTCCTGGAATCCTACCGATTTTTTAAGAAGAACAAATTGTGACATTTTATGATTATTGATGAAATATTTATGGAAAATTTTATTTTCCGTGTAGTTTTTAGGATAATAAATTAAGAATGTATTAATCTCCCCCATACTTTCAAACTTCAATATTTCAATTGTCAACTGTTGTGTTGGAAAAAATAATAAACACAAGAAAAATTGCTAGTAAAGTTGCTGAAAGAGTATGTAGAATCATTGAGTTACTTTCAAACTGCCATTCCTGGAAGCGCAATTACAGAAGAAAATGACGAATAACTATACTGAAAAAGACTAAAACCTGAAAACGTTCCATCTTGCCGATTTGTCGTACCAAGAAGCTTCAGCTACATAAATATTCATGTAAACATATGTGATTCGCCGTGTTCTATGTTTATGCTTGCTTACATTTCAGCAGCACGAATGAACGACTCCCCGAGTACATTCCTAAACTTGCTTTTCTTTCCGAAACATAACTCGTACGAAACTGGAACACAGATTCAGATTGGTGGTTGGTGGTAGAGGACCAACAATGGAACACGGGTGAGCCGAGCCGACGTATGCCTCCTATCTACCTTTTCGGTGTGCAGCGTAGCGGGAGCAGCATCAGCATCATCAGCAACATATAGCAAGCACAGCATAATCCAAACACGGTTGCATTCTTCCACGCGCACGTGCTGCCACCGTTTTTTTTTCTGCATCAGCGCAGGCCATCATCATCAGCATCACCATAAAGCGTTCCGACCCGTATGCTATCCCGGATAAAAATACTTCATTAGTTTGAAAAAAAAACAAGTCATTCTATCGACAACGAGAGCATTTGAAGGCGTATGAACTAACATGTACCATTAAATATTATCCAAAAAAATGTTGAATGTCATTTATGGCCTTATTATAAATCTACAGCAAAATGCCTTATTTCTATATGTATTATGGTACATAACCATAAATTTCATTGTTATTGTACTGCCCTTAACATAGAAGATGGAAATACCACACTGAAACAAGTTTTCATAAAGTTACCTTCAGCTTTCTCGGATAAAAATTCCCGTAAAAGTACGACCATTTTACATCACATTATATTCCCAACAATTAAATATATTATTAATAAATGGTTAAATAACAAAACATATGGTTGGAGTTTAGATTTGTTTGGAAAATTATCGATTTTTGAAATTATATTATATTGTAGAGTAATCATTTTTGATACATTGCACGGTGCATAATCATAAGTTATATTGCTATAATATAGTTAAAATAAAATGCATTGCTAATTTTCAATATATACCATGTATTGTATTTATTTTTACTGGATTTTTTATCAGGCTTCTCCATGGCTTTCACCATGTGTGAATCTTCTAAAAAATATTGAAAAATCTCATGGCTTGCATTATTGGGCTCATGATTTTGATTTGCTTGTTAAAATTTATTTGTTTATTTTTTTATTTATCATTCCTATCACATTGTTACAACGTTTTTACAGAAAATGTTCATGTGCGATATAAATTATATTTTGAGTGTACAAATAGGCTTTTTCTATTGCTAAGAGATCTTGCCAATGAACGTTAGAAATGAAACAGCTTCAAAGATCCCAGTATATGTTTTTGTTTACTCGGGATGACCCGTGTTTCCACAGCCATAGCCAGCTGCTGATTGAGGAAGTGGATTATGTTCCATATGAAAAAGGTACCTACCTTCTGCCTTTGTACAACATTTAACGAATACGAAATGATGCGAACATATTCTGCCGCCGTCGCCACCGCCGCCGTTTATGTTTCCGAATGGCGGGACGTGGTGGTTTGGTAGGTACAAACATGGGGGTTGTCCGGGTTTGGTACGGCAGACGCGTCGGATGTAAATGAAATGGACGGACACGAGGTTCAGAATAAGATAATTTAATAATCATTGGATAAATGGGCAGATTCAGGAAGTGGAGAAGAATAATACGACTGATGGAGGTTGAAGTTTACAGCTTGATTTGATTGTTGGACTGTACGTGCTATCCAACATGTTTTGGAAACTGCTTCACATCATACATACATCACATCACATACATTTATTTGTTTTAAATTACTATAGGACAATTTTCTTTAATGATTTTTTCTGAGATTATTTCAGAGATTCCTTGAGGGTTTTGTCCAGGCTTTCTCTATATTTTTTTATTTTATAATTCCAGAAATTCATTTAGAGATTTTTTCCGGGATTCCTTTCGGCATTCCTTCACTGATTTTTCCCGGGCTTCCTTCAACCATTCAGGACGCGCGCCATCAAGCAACCGAAACTGCACCACGCTCGCGTTGCATACAACGAGCGAGATTTTTTGGTGGAGTTGTACTTTTTACAACAGCGCGCGCGCTGTGGTGTTAAGGATTTCGCCACCTTGCGATATTCTTTCAGGTATTTTCAGACATTTTTTTTCGAGACTCTTTTATTGATTTCTCATACGACTACTGTGGGGATTTTTCCCGGCGTTTCATTCCAAATTTCTCCTGAGTTTCCGTCAAGGATTCCTCTAGGGATTTATACCTAGATTTCCTCATAGAACTCCCCAGGAATAAGTCCATTGATTTCTCAAGAGATCACATTCACTCAATGCTAAATCCCGTTTTTTTTAAGAATTTCTTCTGAAATTCCTTAAGAGATTTCTGCAAGCTTCTGTCAAGGATTGCTTCAGGATTTTTTTCTAGAATTCTGTTAACATCAGATATTCCACCTGGATTCTTTCTGAGTTTTCTCCCAGAATTCCTTTAGTTATTTTTCCTGTTATTTTCAGGGGTTTTCTAACCAAATTCTTTAATTGATTTCTCCTAGGCTTCCTGCTTTTTTTGGCTTTTTTATGTATTTTCTCAACATTTTTAAGGGTTTCTTGTTGTGATTCCTCCTGGATGCTTCCATAGAATCATTATGAGTTTGTTTTAGGAATTTCTCTTTGAAATTCTTCAGAGACTTCTTTCGAGATTGCCTCCAGGATTCCTTCAGCGATTTTTCCTAGAAATTTTCCCCGGGATTGCTACTTTTTTGGGATTCGTCTAGGCTCTAGATATATACTTTCAATGATTTTTTCAGGGATTCCCCCAGTAATTTCTTCAGGAGTTCTTTCAGTATTCGCTCATAGATCTCTCCTGAGTTCCGGATATTCAAGTGATTCCTTCCGGGGATTCCTCTAGGATATTCAAATTGACTCCTTCTGAGATTTTTTTTCAGAGATTAACCCAAGATTTTTCAGGGATTTCTTCATGAAATAGTTTGGGGATTCCTTCAGGAATTTTTTTCCAGGATTCCCTCATCGATTCTTTTTAGGTTTCCTCATAGTTCCTCTAGAGGTTCTTTCAGGCATTCTTAGGATTCTTACTGGGATTCCTTAATTATTCCTGAATTCAGTTTTCGCGGGATTCCTTTAGAGGGCCCATATAGCCGAGGCGGTAAACGCACGGGTATTCAGCATGACCATGCTGAGGGTGACGGGTTCGATTCCCGGTCGGTCCAGGATCTTTTCGTAAAGAAAATTTCCTTGACTTCCTTGGGCATAGAGTATCTTCGTGCCTGCCACACGATATACACATGCAAAATGGTCATTGGCAGAGGAAGCTCATAGTTGATAACTGTGGAAGTGCTCATAGAACACTAAGCTGAGAAGCAGGCTTTGTCCCAGTGGGGACGTTACGCCAAGAAGAGGAGAGAGGAGGGATTCCTTTATGAATTTCTCACTTGCTTTCCTGATTGATTAAGTGCTGATTTTATTAAGGAACTTCGTCCAGAATTCCATCATGGGTCGCTCCCGAGATTTCAACAGGGAATCCTTCTGAGATTCTTTTAACTTTTTTGCTAGGAATCCCTTCAGGTGTAAGTAAAGTAATTTTAGCTAATCGGCTTTTTCGTGCAAACATGTGGTATTTTCGTACATTTTTTGACAATACAAAATATGGGTGTTTTATTTTTTGATAGAACAAAACGGACAGTGTTCTTGTAATTGTCCGGTTCCATCGCAAAAAAGAAGAATTTATTTCGGACCCTTGGTAGTTCGCGGGAGTTTTCATCCCGGCAGTTTAAGTATTTAATCAATTTCTAAGAAAATACAGCACAAATCTTCTACTTCGTGGGAAAAATCGTAAAAGATTACATGACTAAATTGTTGGAGAAATGTTTATGTGCTTGCAAGAGCAACTTTTGAAAGAATTTCTCGAAAACATAGTTTCCGAAAATTCCTTAAGATTTGTAAAAGATATCTGGAGAGCAATATGAGGGTATCGACAGGATGTTTGTTTGATGTTTCACATGGTTTCCTCAGCCTTAAACCCTTTACAGGAAACCTTAAATGATGTCTATTTTGGAAACCTGGGGTACATTTGGACCCCAACTTTGTCCATCTATATTTCAAGATCCTGACTTGCTAGAAGATCGGCGTCTTCAGCAAAGTTGTTGAGTAGGTCAAGGAGTTACAAATGCTGTACCGTTCAATATGAACTTCACACATAGGTGGCGCTAGTGAGTACGTAAGTATTAAGTATTTAATCTCATATTTATCAAGATCCTGACCACTTAGAAATTTGATATCTTCGGCAATGCTGCTTATTGGGTTATGTATTTACTAATGATGGATCGGTTGTATGAAAATTTCACACATAGTTGGCGCTACTGAGCGTGCAAATTTGTATTTGATATATCTCGGGATCCTGATTACCCATAAAGATGGTATCTTTGGAAAAGTTGTTGGGTAGGTCAAGGACTTACAGATGCTTGACCGTTTAATTCTGCTCTCGTTTTAAGTCGTGTGTAGAGTGCATGATTTTTCTTCTCACGATTCACACTGTGGAGCATGCCATCTGTGTCAAGTGGTCCCATATTTCCTTCCTATGCCTTCGACCTAAGAAAAAAAAATTGCTGAAGACATTTTCTCTGTATGTAACAATGATGAAACATAAAATGTGAATGATTAGTAACGTCATCTCTGTATGGAGTTGCGAATCTAACAGTCTATCATTTGTAAATATTTGGTGTACCAAACAGCATTGGCGAAGACACCATATTTCCAAATGATTAGAATAATGAGATATATGAGACATCGAATTCAACATTAAACGACCCATCATTTAAAAATTCATCACCTACCGAACATATACACAGAATCTTATTTGTTTTAAATGTCAGAATCTTGAGATATAAATGGTTAAAAATGAGTATGCTCACTAGTGCCACCTTGTGACAGAGGTTCGAATCGAACGGTCCATTATCTGAACATTCTTGACCAAAACATCAACTTTCTCGAAGGTGCTATCTTTCTTAGGATCCTGTGTTATATGGAATACGAAATTTACATGCTGACTAGCACCCCCTAGTGGTGAAATTTTGAATCAAACCTCCCATTATCTGTAAGCGCTTGTCTTACTGAGCCACTTTGCCAAATGGACCCCACATATCCATTAGAGGGTTAAGACGAGAATGATTGTTTTCTACTTTCCTGACGTCTCGACCGATAGGTTTTGGCCTTTGTAAGGGTCAAGGTGACTTCCGTCGTATTTAGAAGACAATTCAGTAACAAATTTTGAAAACGACGTATAATCAATGCCACACCATTGATTATACGTCGTTTTCAAAATTTGTTACTGCATTGTTCTCGACTTAAGGACGATCGCCTTGAAATCCCGCTTCAACAGTGCATCAGAACTTCAGACGCTCAAATCTCAAGAAGCAAGCTTCAAACAACAGTGCACTCTATTATTCTGTCCTTGCTCACTTATAATAAGCTTAAAATAAGAAGATCAGGTGCGCTGGTTTTGTTTACGAAGAGATTTGTGCGCTCGAAATCGTGAGTAGGTGCCAAACTCGGCCATTGTGGCAGCCATTTTGGGATTCTAACAAGTCTGTCATTAAAGACTATGAAACCTACCCGAAACATCGAAATCTGAGGAGGTTTTTTTTCGACAAAATTCAATGAGCCATTTTTAGTGAATAAAAAGGCGGGAAAGCAGCGGCTGAATTTGTTCGTGCAGTTACTAAGAAAATAGAGGATTTTTGCCCATACACAACTGCAGGCGTTTTGCAAGTTTTTTTTTACAGAAATTGTGAGGGAAAAAATCATAAAACCCAGTCAGAAGTCTGGTTCTATCTTTGGAGAATATGAAAACAATAATAAAAATAACATATTGAGATCAATATAGGGAAATCTATTGATAAATAATTTGAAAGCATTGGTGTGTTTTTAGTAAAAAAATAGGATTGCGTACATCTCTTATCAGAAATACTCGCCAAAATCTTTTCATCATGCACCGTATCCGTTTTGGTCACAACTAAATAGACCGAACCAAGCCGCAATCATCCCACTACGAACAGTGGAGAGAATGTCGCGTAAAACTGCACAAATTCGAGCCCAACAATGAAATGCGATTCGCAGACTCGCAAAAGAATGAATGAACAAAAAAAATCACGCAAAAGTAATAAATCTAAATTAGCGACAGCTGCTAGCGCACAACAACGCCGACAGTGTCTCGGTGGTGCGGTACGTGAACCCGAATGTCATCGAGCGTAGAACCGTTGGTTGTTGGTGACTGAAACGCGGAATTTGTAAATACTAGGGTATTCGTTCCCTTATTAAGCATGTGGCTCCCATTTTCATCCTACGAAAAACAAAGGATTGAAGCGCTGTTTGTTTTTTTTCTTATATTTTTGTATTTTTTGTTAGAAGTGAGCACCCACGAAAACAAAAAGAACGGAATCAATCGGTGCCGTAATCGCTTGTTTTCGAATAGGATGGAAATGGGAGCGTGAGATTACTGATGGCACACATCCCCTATTTGTGCATATTCCTAGGTAAACAAGAAAGAGGAGATATCTACTTGTGGCCGAGATCATTGGCCCTGGTAGCGCTTTGTATTAATTTGTCACTGAGTTGCAGTGTACTAGAGGAAAGAGCTACTTATTACAAAATTGGAATATCACATGTTTAATTACGGACCATTCTAATACTTCACCAACTTTTTCAAGCAAAGCATTGGTTTGATCTGAAACCTTTTTCGTTGCGATTTAAATAGGATAACGCTTGTGGTAATGGGACGAAGCCAGCTACCACACGCATGCAGCCAGTCGACTGATGGTGTGTGACATTCTGTTGATATTTTGTCTGGTGAATGAATTACGCAAACAGAATGCCAAATTAGCGCCAAAAGTGATGACGGGGTATAGAAATAGCAAGAAAGCGTACATAAGCGCCGAGCAATTTTTCGACGCCCAGAATAAGTCAGGGTTTCAGTTCTTGTCCACGATGTATGTAACTGTGAGGAAATTGCTTGAGTGACTGAAACATTAACATATACCCTAATCGTTGGTACTGTGCCTACAAAAAGTCACTCATTCAATTGATTATGTCTTAGTATAAAAAGGTTCTTTATGTTCTTCATATGATTGGGCACTAGTTGAGATAATTCATGGTGACACCCTTCCAGGTATTGAACACCTTCCGTTGCGGTGTGGTGGCACGTTTTCCCTTTCAAATCTTACCATTCATCCATACCGGGCAGGAAAGAATCTGCCGACAAATATGAATAACCGGCTGCATGGCACATTACGTGCGTACCAACGTGTTTCATCATACATTAGCATGAAATGAGACAACTTCACCTTACTTACGAACCAAGGCGCACTGATGGGCTTTACATTCGCTTCTAAATTGTTTCTGCGTTCGAAAACTCGAAAAGTGCTAATCCAAATGAAATATGTACTCATTTAACCGCTTTTACCACTTATCAAATCAACGGAAAATATAAACACATTATTATTGATCTACTCTAGATCTACTCTAGATTTCGAAACATTTCGGAGTTATGTCCGTTCTAGAGTTTCGATCCGATGCCGAAAGGAAAAGTCGAATATAAAACTTAACTAAATATACATCTTACTGTTCTAATACAATGCATTACGTATAACAAGAAACATAATGCCAGTTAATTACATGCCGTTATTCTTTCACTACTGGTGCGTTGCCAGCCACCGGTGGTGGTATGGCGAAGATGATTCTGCCCTACATTCTTTAACACTACTCCCACACCTGCTATGAAGCGGAAAGGGGGAAGCCAGTCGCAAGCATTCCAGATTTTCGCCATCGATAACCACAGTCAGCGCTAGCGCCAGCAAACACTTTATTTGTCAATCTTGCCCTTCTTCAGCATATAACAAGAACAGACGATTGAAACACTGATTATTTCCGTTCTTTTGGTTATCATGTATGGTCACTCCTCTAGAAGAACCTCCAGAAATTTCACCAAGTACTCTTCTAGAAAACCTTCCATGCTTGAGTAATTCTTTCATGAATTATTTCAGAAATTTCTGCCGTGTATATTTCAGAAAACCATCAGCAGAAAAAAAATAAGAGTTCAGAATTTTATAAGAAATTTCTCCAGGGAATTTTTGAAACAACCTTCAGAATATTCCTTCAGAAATATTTTTGGGATGCTTCGAGTTCCTCCATTAATTTTGAAAAGAATTCCTATACAGAACCGCTTCATTGATTCCCTAGAAATTCCACAAATTATGTCATACAAAAGCTGTCGATTTTCATCCCCCTACACTAATGGCACGCTTTTTGTATGGAACCTCTGAAACTTGTGTATGAGTTATCACACTTTACTGAGCCCCTCCCTCTTCAAAGCGTCATGCGTTCTTTCAGGAATTCTTCCATCGGTTCCTTTAATGGCATGTCTTCAGGAATTTCTCCCGAAATTCCTTCACGATTTTGTTCAGTGATGCCAGCAGATATTCTTCCAGAGATTTCTGTATGTAGAGATTCCTTCGTGAGTTCTTCCAGGTATTCCTCCATGTATTTCTGCAGAAATATCTCCAGAGTTTCTTCCAAGGATACCTTTAGGAATTTTTAATCGGGTCCTTTGGGACATTCATAAATTTCTTGACAAATAATTCCAAGTTTAGTTGTACAGAAATTTCTTCGGAAATTTCTCGAGATTTTCTGTTAGAATCTTATCAGAAATTAAAGTGTTCCTCCAGACATTCTTTCAAAGATTTCTTCCAAAATACGTTCACGAGTTCCACCCGAAGTTCCACGAATTTTGGTAAGCGATTTCTCTAGGATTTTTTCTATATATTTAAAGGAATTCCATAGACGTGCTTGGTGGTCTAGTGGCTACCGCTTCTGATTCGTATGCAGTAGGTCAAAGGTTCAATCCCTGGCCCGTCCCTTTCATCCTACTTTGTATCTTTCTATCCACTTGCTCTCTCACTTTCTTCTCTACATATACAACTCATGCAATTCATATGTTCATAGCCATCGCTAGAACCAGAAACGAATTTGAAAAAAGTCGTTTCCCTCCCTTCCAACTTCCGCTCACAGCGCAGTGTATATAACGCCTACAAGTTATGCAACCAAAGCGTGCTGTGCCGCTTGACCTTATTCACCACACAATCTATTGAGAACACTATTAAATAACCCGTATCCATGGATCGCATCACCTACCCAACGGTGACTCCCAGATCCTTTCCGTCTAACAAATACCACAGTCCGTGCTGGTTGCGGAGATGCAGAGGTGATCCCGGTCTTTAGTAGCAACAACCAGTACACTCTAACATTCCTATCCTTTCCCAGCTGACTATAAGGACTTGGCCGGCGCCGTTATTGATCCAAAAATGTATGAGCTGCTTAAATTGCACTTTGAGAATAAGTGGAGTGTTCCAGCCCTTATTCATTTGGATCTCAGTGCAATTGGTACCAGTTCAGATCAATCACGGAGGAGCAAACATTGACATGTATAGTCAGATTTGATCGTTTTGATCGTTGTATTTAAAGGAATTCCATAAAGGTTGTCTGAGGTTATGTCCTTGAAATTTATTAAGCAACTCCTTCCAGAATTCCTTCAGCAAATTCTCCGGGTTTCTTTTACAATAATCCTTTAGGGATGCTTTTAAGAATATCTCCAGGGATTTTTACATAAATAAGATGGACGATTTATTAAAAAATCCTCCAGAGATTCTTTTAGAAATTCCCCCATGGCGACCATTTAAAAATCCATAAAAAATCCTTCAGAAATATCACCACTTCATGAATATCAGCAAGGTATCACATAAGATTTTTTTCATGCATTAACTCGGACTTTGGTCTCCGACGTAATGTCTACGCAGTCTTAATCTTGTTATCTAACCCAACGTTTCTACATTTTGGATGGTGTTTTCTTCTAAGGCAGTGGTTCTCAACCCATTCCCCCCTATGGCTATCTCCGAATACGGTCAGCGAGGTAGAATTCCTCTGGTGGGGAATTTTCTACCGGTCGAAAATCTCTGTTCGAAATATCTTGTTAGATAACAACTCTTTTTGATTCATTAAGACCTCATAGCAATTAAATCCGAGTTGCGCAAAAAACAGCCGATTCCATCATCAAATATCTAAAGACTTTTTTCCAAAATTTTCAGAATTTTACGAAAAACAGCGATTTTTTCTAAAATTCATCCAAGGGATTCTTTTTTTGGGAAATTTTGTCTGGCATTACGGAAATCCCCTTGCGGTTTCTTTAGAAATACCTCCTGAAACCCTTCAGAGATTTCTCCAGACATTCTTTCAGATATTCCTCCACAGATTTTTACAGAAGTATTTTGTGAAATTTCATAAAATAATATCTGAGAAATTCTTCAAATCTTCAAAGATTACTTGATTTTTGAAAATTTCTGTCACGAAATTCGCTGAAGCAATTTCTTAAGTAATCGAAGAAGGAGTTCCTGAAGAAATGCCTGGGGAATACCAGGAAGAACTTCCATGGCTTTATAGAAATTGCTAGAATAATTTTATGAGAAACTTTGAAAGAAATTTAATTAAAAATTTATGGAGATGTTTCAGAGAAAATCTTTGAAGGAATTTCTAAGAGACTTTTTTGAGGTATTTCTGAATTTAATCTCGGGGGAATTTCTTAAAGAATCCTTTGAAAAAAAAAAATACGGGGAACCATGCAGAATTGCAGACCAATTGAGAATTGGAATAACTCCTGGAGGTACTTCTGGAGGAATTCTTCAAGGAGTTTCTTGCAGAATGTGTAAATGTTATTAGTGGTTAAAAATCCCTAAAGCCATTTTCTTAGAGGAAAATATAGAACCAGAAATTAAAATCAAAGCTGGAAGAATTCTTAATGTAATCAAGAAAAATCTATAAAAAGATTTTTTGAAGGAATTAATAAAGCCAGGATCGCTGGAGAATGCTCTACAGTAAGAGAATTTTTTGAAATATTTGTGGGGAAACGACAAGAAATAAATCCCAAAGTGTTTTCTGAAAAAGCTGAAGAATCCCCGGAAAAAATATTAAAAAATCTCCGAAGAAATTTTTAAATACGTAAGTTAATTCATGTTGCAACCCCTGCAGAAATATCTGAGAATATTCTTTAAAAACCCCTGGAGAAACTTCTAGAAGAGCCTCAAATTTTCTGGAGCAATTTCGGTTTTTTTTAAGAAACGCCTGCGAGAATCCCTGGTGGAATTCCTGAAAAGAATCCTAAGGGAATATACAGGGGATTTTTATAAAGGAACCTCTCTGGGAACTCCAACAAAAATTTCAAAAAACTATACTTAGGAATTCCGGTATGAATAGCAGAAAGGAACTCTGAAAAATTTTGCTACAAATATCGTTTGAGAAATTACTGCAAATAATTGGAAGAACTTTGATGAAACTTCTGAAGGAATCTTCTCCAATCTGTTAAAGCATTTCTGCAGAAACCAGCTTTTTAATGGATAGCTAAAGCAATGTCTGGAGAAATAATGGAGGAATTTGTTGAAAAAAATTCTAGATGTTTCGGAGAACCAAATTAAGCTTAGTTATCGACATAGATCGAAGAGTGAAGGTGATGAAATTTAATAATTATGACTAACTCTCAAAAAGGTCTAAAAGCTGTTAGCTGCAAGATACATTGTGTCAACTAAACTGACCAGAAATTCAACTCACAAAGCTGGACCACGAGCAACGTGAACGAGAAACGGCTCTTATTTTATCACTTCAAATAACGGAGTGTTCTCCCGTATCGTATCTCTTTCGTTCCCAATTCCCCATCATATTTTACAACTTCTCTGCTGCGCTTCTGCCGTAGGCAACTTGTTTAAATCCACCTACGTAATAAACTCTGCCAGCTAGTAGGTATGTACCGTTAACACTGCAACCATATACCCTTGGTTGGTTGGATGGGCACCAGAGCGAGCAGTTATCATCCTTTCTGTGTCTTTAGACCGCCGCAATCGTTCTACAGTCCCATCGCTGCAGTTCATAGAAGAAGAAGCCGACGGGCACACTATCAGCAGACCCAATTCTCTCAACATCCCACTATCCTAAACTGACCGCACGTTAGCCATTCTTGCCATTTTCTCTCGTTTCTCTTTCTATACCTATTTACTGTCTGTAATTTCAACTGTGTCGGTAAGCTCTCGAAACAACTTTTGAGGGTCCACATGTAACCGTAGTGGAATACGCGCGGGTATTTAGCAAGACCATGCTGTGCGAGTCTGGGTTCGATTCGAGAACATTTCGCAATGGAAATCGAGAATAGAGTATTGTCGTACCTATCACACGATATACAAATGCAATATTTTTTATTATTGTTATAATTATTATAATCAACTGTCAAAGAAAGCTCTCAGTTAGTAACTGTGGAAGAGGAGAAGACAGGATTGTCCCAGTTGAGCGGTTACGCCAACAGGAAGAAGCTCTCATAACAGCTATCATCGCTTCTCCCCTGCCGGTTAACATTTTCTCCCTCGGCAAACTGGTAGATGTTTGAGCTTAGCCCAGTTTTTGGCAGCCTCGGCAGTATTTGTACAGTCGCTTACCGTACCGAATGGAGCCGGCTCGTATAAATGCAATTCAAGCACCAACGACGACGACGACGACAAAGACCGCTTATACTGCAAGATAGATAAGCTGCTGCAGCTCGAGGTTTGTTCATTGTACAGTGGTTGAATTTCGTTAAAAATCGGACAAAAAACTTTGAAAAACGCCCCTTATACTGATACGCCTCTGAGGAAATTACTTCAACATTGAACCTTATGAGCGGAACATTTCTAAAACATCATATGCTGCTCTCATCTGGCAGCTCACCATTCAAGATTTAATAAAAATATAGTCTACCTGTAGGAGTTGCTTAGAGATTCCTGCAGAAATTTCTCCAATAATTTCTCAAAAAATCTGGAATTCATTTCATGATTTCAGCAAGAATTCTTCCAGGAATTCCTTTACAATTTCCTCTAGGACTTTTTTTTAGAATTTTCCAGCAATTCCGCAAGAAATTTCGTCAGAAATTCTTTATGATATCCCTGCCGACGATTTTCAAAAAAAAAAATAAATAAATAAATCCCAGAGAAATATCTTAACAGATTTCAGAGAATTTCCTCCAGTCAATCTTTTGAAGTTGCATCAAAGATAACTCCAGTTAAGTATAACTTAATTATTTTAAGGCTTTATCGGTCTTTTTCTACTCAGAGTGTAAGGGGGCTGTTCATAAACCACGTAGAACAAAATTTGGCCATCTCAGGACCCCCCTAGTAAACTTCTGTCTATACAAAAATTTTAAAATTTGTGTGGAGCGTAGACTTTGAATTTTCCAGCAATTGCATCAGAAAATTAGACTTTTGTTTTTACAGATAGCTTTCTAAAATTTTTGTAGAAACTCCTCGAGAGGTTTTTTTTCTGGATTATTTATGGAAATTCTCTTAGACATTACTTCACAAATTCCATTGAAAAGTTCTTAAGAGATTCCTCTAGAAGTTCCTCAAATATTCCTCCTTCAGGAATATTCTTTTGGGATTTATTGAAACTTTTCGTCAGGGACGCTTCAGGAATCCTTTAAAAGATTCTTTCAGAATTAATTTCCGGATTTATTTCTTGAGAGGGATATCCTAAGAAACTCTTCGTGGAATTACTGCAGATCATTCTCCAAATTTCCTGGCATTCCTTCGAAAAATTAAATTTCTTTAGAAACACATTTTAGTGATTCCTTCAAAAATTCCTCCAGATTTGTTTAAAATTTCTGTTGAGTTTCCTCCGAAAATTCCTCTAGCGATTATTTAAGAAAATTTTCCTGGGTTTAGTGTCCACTTCTACCCTTAGACAATTTGCACGAAATTCTTTTATGAACTCCTCTAGAAGTACCTCTGGCAGCTCATTCAGGATTTGATTCAGGACATACTCCAAGAATCCCTTCAGAAATGTACTCAAGGAGTTATTCACTGCAGTTTCTGCTTGGATTCCTGCAGAAATTATTTCAAGGATTCCTTCAGGATTTTTTCCGAGGCTTACTTCTGGAATTTCTCAAGAGTGTTCATTTGAAATCTCTTCCGGGATTTCTTCAGAAATTCCTCCAAGATGTTTTCTTTGAATCCTCATAAAATTTGTCTACGCATTCCTTCAGAAGGGGTTCCTTCAGATATTCCCCAGAGAGAAAAAAAAACACTTCAGAAATAGTTTCAGAGATTTTTTTTCAGAATTCTCGTCAAAAAATATTGAAAAAAATCTTGGAATCTTCAGAGCTATCTCCAAGAATACCTTCAGATATTCCTTCAGGGAATCCTTGAAAAATATCTGAACGAATTCTTGGAGAAATTTCTGGAGGAATCCCAGGAGATATTTCTGAAGGTACCGCAGGAGCAGTACCAAAAAGAAACCTACTAAAAATATCTTCAGTAATCCCTGATCAAATTCTTCAAGGGACTCTTGGACAAGCCACTGGAAGAATTTCCGAAAAAAATCTCTGAAACGTTTCTGAAAAAGCTCAAAGTGCATTTCTGTTGAAATACCTTGCTGATATTCATGGAAAAATCCTTAAACAACTTAAAGAATCTCTGGAAATAATTCTGTAGGAATTCCTGAAGAAGTTTCAGAAAGATTTCGTAGGGACTTTTGAATAAACAAAAGGTCTAATTTCTGTATAAATCTCTGGAGATATTCTTAAAAAATTCCTGGCGAAATATCTGAGTGAATCTCCAGAAAATTTTCGATGAAATCTTAGAAGGAGATGCTGAAAAAATGAGTAATTGAGTAATATCTGGGAACATTGCTTGAGAAATTTTTGATGAAAATTCTTTTAGGATTTTATTAAGAAGAAGAGAAATTCCTGGAGGATTACTTTAGCAAAATTCATGAGAAAACCCAAGAATGCTCAGTGGAAGTCGTGAATTTTTTTTTAGGAAATCCTGGTAGAATGCCAAGAGGAAAACTTCAGTAAAGTATAATAGAAAAATCTCATGAGAACTTTCCAATGGAATTTATGTAGTAGTTTCTAGGGAAATTCCTAAATGCATCTTTGAAAGAAGTCCTGGAAGAAATTCCGAGAAAATACAGAAAACTCAGGGGAACCCCTGAAGGAATCTCTGAATTTCTTCAACTTTTAGAAGAAACCTTGAAATAATCCTGGAAGAAAGCGATGGAGGTACTCCTGATAGAATTCTTGGATTACTTAATGAAAACATTCCTGGAAGTAATTCTGAAGGGAAAACGTCAATAAATTACGTCATGCTTTGAGGAGGAAGGAAAGATCAGCAAAGTTTGACGACCCTTACACAAAGTTTGGAGGTCCCTTACAAAAAGGTTGTTATAGAGAGTAGGGGGTTTGAAATGGACAACTTTTGTGTGACGCATTTTATCATTAGGACAATTTTAGAAGGAATCAATAGAAAAAGGAATCACTGGAGAAATTTTTATAGAAATTTATGGAAGAATTTCTAAAAGGAATTGAGGAGATATTTCTTAACGAATCGTTGGTTAATTATCTTCAGGCATCCCTAAAAATATTTCTGAAAGAATATTTGGAAGATTTTTTGAGATATGTGTGTAAAAATTTTAAACATTCTTGATTTTCTCAAAAGTATCGCCGTAAGAATGTCTGGAATCCGTGGATGGTTTTCTGAAACAATCTGCGGAGAAATTTCTGAAATAAACAATGAAGCATGCAAGGTTTTTTTTTAGAAAACAATCTTGCCAAAATTCTGGAGGTTTCTCTAGCGCCTGGAGGCAGGGATTTCTTAAGAAATTCTTGGAACAGTTTCTGAAAAGATCCGTGGAGAATCATCTTAAAGGATTTAATGGTTCATCTCTAGAATAATTGCTGAAAAAATCCCAGTATCATATTAAATATTCAGTAGGATCAGGAATCTGATTATCCGCCGTCGGATGGGCAACTCGAAGCCCCAAGCATTAGGCTAACGGGAGTCTAACCGAAAAAATGCCGAGAGAATTGTAGGGATGCCACCAACAATACGAACACAAATCCTCGAAGAATATCACAATGTACTTTGTATGTAAATTGCCATAAAAATCTTTCAAAACGAGGAAATGGCGAAGATAATAAATAAATCATAAACAATTTTGCAAAAGATGCATAAAAGATCTAAAGAATAAAAACGTCTTAAATTGACAAGAAAAAAGGCAAAGTGTTTAAAAATTACCACTATTATAGCTATCAGGTCCAAATGAACGAACCACCTGTAAAGTGCTGGCGAGAAAAAAGAAATGTCGCTTTCTCATCGGCGTGGGAAGTTTTGTTCGGCGGCGTGAAAAAATATGAACTAGTGACTAGCGACGGCGGTGTAGAAAAAACGGCGACGCACACGTCTAGTTCTTCTTCTTCTTTTTTTTGTGGTTCTACGTCCTCACTGGGACTTGGACTGCCTCGCTTCAACGTAGTTTTTTTTTATCTGTATTAACGAGATTTTTAGCCCTAGGCTAGTTCATTCCGGGACCCACGCTTTACTTCCCTTCCGAAAGAAGAACTCACATTTTGCGAGTTTGTCGGGAGTGGGATTCGATCCCAGGTCCTCGGCGTGATAGTCAATTGCCATTACATGAATGTGTATATTGTGAGGCAAGTACAATGATACGCTATGCCCAGGGAGTCGAGAAAATTTTCCCGACCGGAGCGGGGATCGAACCCGCCGTCTCCGGATTGGTGATCCATTGCCTTAACCACTAGGCTAACTCGAGACGTCTAGTCTCGTATGCAAATCTCGTGATGGTCACTCATTCATCACTTATGATAACCAGCATTACTAAACTTCATTTCCTCTCAGAGTTTTGACCACCCTCCAGTTGCAATGTGCGATTTTGTCGGTACAAAACAAGGAACTGTGCTCGGTCACCATTGGCACTGAAGATGAGTTCCGTTCTTGAATGGTAGGTGGAACAGCCAGCATTTCTCTCATAGATAATGCACAGCTTGACACCGCCCAAATGGCTCTGGACCTGGACTGGACGACGTCGACTACAGCGACAACTACGGCCCACTGCTACAGCATCGTTATTTGGCAGAAGTTTACTCTCAGAAGTGGTCCGAATTTGAATATCTTGTATTATTAACAGCTTGAATTTGGTTTGTTGACACAGTGGCCGAAGAGACGGAATGACATTCCCTTAAACATATCAAATTTCCAGCACAACTTGAAAAACTTAATCCTCCAGGACCCAATTGCCTCACGGGTGGCACGTGATTCATTTGAGATCCGAACGAGTTTTATCCAGTTACCGTTAACTACTGGAAAGTCGCCGGGCATCAGCAGCACTCTGTATACCTAGCAGCTGCTACTGTAATGGATCTAGGCAAGATTGGCCAATAAAACGCTTGCTGGCGCTGTGGTTATCGGTGGCAAAAATCTGGAACGTGTGTGACCGGCACTCCGCTTTCCGCTTCATAGCAGGTGTGGGAGTGTTGAAGAATGTAGGACAGAATCAAGTTCGCCATACCGCCACACGTAAGAGAACGAGAGAGAAAAGGCATGTTCAGCGAAGGTAGGATTTTTTATCTAATTCCCGTCTAGCTAAGCGCCGACGAAATATTCCGCTTAATATTTCCCATCAGATCATAAAACGTCATCACAATGCAACGAAGAAATCTTTCTCTGTAGTTGTGAAATACGATGTTTTGTATTCAGAAATTCCACGCACGCATTTGCTTGTATCGTCCCCAGCCGGAGACAACTTATTGTTTACATTTACCGATGAGAGAAAAAAATATTTATTTGATTAATTGAACAGCTTTTGCCGCATTCTGCAGCAGTGAAATCCAACTTTGAAGTGCCACAGAGCTTTTGTGGGGTGTGAATTGAAGGTCAGTTCAGTAAGTTAATCTGCTGAAGTGAAAATTCAACGGTAATGAAGAACAATTCGACTAACTGCTGCTGCGATGCGGTTGTCTTCGTTATATACAACTAGTCTACATTTTTTTTTTTTTTATGTCTTTATTTATGAGATTTTCAGCCCGAGGCTGGTTCATCTCAGTAGTCTACATTGTTTTGTTCCCATATTATGAGCCATTGGCAAAGGTAAGATGGGATATCTTCAATTATTGACCATTTTCCATCTGATATGACGAAAATTAGCACAAATGACGAAGTAAGTTATTTAAATTGTGTTGTTGTAAAAGTTATTATTATTTGTATTTACTGTGCACGATTTGCTCTAGTTTCTAGTAGAATTAAGGTAATTCAGATATTTTGGACTGCCGTTACACGTATATATGCTGGACATTTACAACATAATCAAATGGAAATGCCCAAAACATACACCACGGTCAAACCGAATTACCTGAAGCACTCTAGCCTGGGTTAGAAGATCCCCCAGCTCATTGCAAAAATTTGTCTAGAATTTCCTTCGGAGAATCCTCTAGAAATTTATCAAAGATTTCCTCTGGATAAACTCCCACACATTTTCTCAAAATTTACTGTATCATTTCTTTAAGAAATCCATACGAGAAATCTTTCAAGAAATCATCAAAGGATACATTCTAAAAGGTTCAACATTCCTCCAGAAATTTCTCTGAGAAAATCTTGCAAAGTTTCCTTTGAAAATGTTTCCAAGTATTCCTTTAGATTTTTTTTATGAGATTCCTCCGTGAATTTGACCAGAGCCTTTAAGAAATCATCTTTGATTTAAATTGCTTTAAATTGGTTTTAAATGCAATTCCAAAAAAATGTCCAAAAAATCTTTTGGTGATTTTACAAGGGATCCTTCTGAAGCTCCACCAGGGATTACCTTAGAAATTCTTCAGAGGATTCATTTAAAAAATACTTCGGGTATGCTTCAGAAAATCTTCCAGAGATTTCTTTAGAAATACAGGTACAGATATATCTCAAAAAAAAAAAAAATGGCCAGTGAATTGTTTATCAACTGGTCTATGGATTCCATTGAAAATTCCACAGGAATGTGCCCAGAAACTTCTTCAAGGATGCATCAAAAATCCAGCAGGATACATACAGAGACTCTTACGTTATTACTTTCAGAGATTCAGAGAGGCTTTCCTCATTGGCGTATCTAGGATTTTTTCTTAGTGGGTGCCAGTTCCAGTGGCTTCCAGGTTGTTTTGTTTTTTTTTTTTGTAAAAGGAAATACCGATTTACCGTCAATTTCTTAGTATAATGATATACTGCGTCGAGGGAAACACAAGCCCGCGCATTTAAACGCGCTATACATATTTTGAAGAACAGTTTTGTTTTTGGAAAATCCGAACCGTTGTACTGATTTAACACTTTCCCTGCCATGTGAGGTTTGAAAACTAGATAACTTGATTGCGAGGAGTTTGGACTTTCATACTAAACACCTTCCACACATCCTTTGAAAATTAAATTGGACAATTTCTTCAGACAATTCCATTAGAAGTTTATTTGGCTTTTTATTTCATTCGCTAATTCTTTGAAATGTTTTTTCGGGATTCCCTTCGGCAATTTTTTAGTGGTATTTCAAGCATTGTTTTGTTAATGTCAGCAATACTATTGGTATTTGCTTTTGACAATTCTCCAATTACTCTTCAGGCAATTGCTTCGGGGATTCTTTTATTGAAGCCTTAGGTAATTCATTCGACAATGACTCTGGGAGCTTCCTCACATTTTTTTTTTGGAAATGTCTTCGGCAAGTTATTCTACTTATTTTTTTTATTTTGATTTTCGTCGATTTTTTAGACTACCATTATCTATGCTATTCGGTATTCCTTCGCCAATTCTTTCGAAAACATCTTTCGGAAATTCTTTTAAAAATCGCTTCTATAATTTTAATGAAAATTGTTTAGACAATTTCTTCAAGATTTATACATTATTTATGTAAGGAATTCTGGCAGCAGCTTTTTCGGAATACCTTCGGCGATTGCGATGTTACTTGCATTGAAAATTTATTTTGTAATTTCATCAGCAATTTCTTCGGAAATTTTGGAAACTTCGATTAGTACTTTGGGAACTTCTTCGGCAATTCCTTTGGAAATTGATTCGGCAAATTTCTTAAATTTTCCTTCGGGAATTTATTTGAAAAAAAAAAATCCTTGGCGGTACTTTGAAAATTCTGTCACGGTGATTCTACAGCAATTAGGGTAAGAAATCAAACTTTGAACTAGTCAAATTGTAATCTTAATTTGAACCATTTCAAAATTCATTAAAACGACGTACTTTTCAGGCAAATATTGTCCCGAAAAAGATGTTAAACAGCTTTCCGTAATATAACCTGATAACATGGACTTTAAAAGCATTGAAAAAAGCGTTTTTGTCATGGAAAACAGGCAATTGAAAAATCACTGTGATCTCACCCATTTCCCCCAAGAGAAAGCACATTTTCGGTGCACTCGTACAGCTCATGCATTGTATCACACGCAATATGTGAACACGTCAAATGAAATTTGAAAATTATCAAATTTAAGTTATTCTTACTTGGAGAATGTTATCTTAAGTTGAACCATTTGTAATCTAAATTTGAACTAGTAAACGGGGGTGAGCTTTTAGTGTTAGCCTGTAGATTGCGCTAGTGGTTGCTTTGTTTACTCTTGGGGGATGAAGAATTCCAAATTTAGTTTCCATATTCCTAAAGAATTTCGAACATTCTGAGTTGAGATTCCACTGCCTAATGAAAAATAGGTATGAGAATTAGCAGATTCATGTGATTTTTCATTGTTTAGCATGGAATTGGCTGTTTTGTGAGTTGCTCGTGCTGCTGCCGGCAGTAGTTCAAATTAAGATTAAAATTGGTTCAAATTATGATTACGATGGTTCAAATTAAGGTTAAAATCATTGTTGATGAAAAATCAAATATTTCAATGAAATTCGGTGCAAATACAAACTTTTTACCATTTAACAGATAGCTTACACCCGTGGCTTTCATGTACATACGATTTTGCCGTAGTAAATTATTTCCATGTGGGAGAAAAAATCATTTATAATTTGCACTGCTTCAGAAAGCCGCAATTTGGTTCAAATTTTGATTACCTACCCTACTTTTGGAATTCTTTCTTAATTTTCTTAATAAATTCCTTTGATGATTTCGGATTTTTTTTAGAATTTCTTTGAAATTTTTTTGTGAATATATGTGGAGATTTTTGTAGAATATATTTTGGCAGTTTATTGTGAGATTGAATTCGGCAAATTTTTTCTAAAGCCTTTATATTTTCTTTAGGAATTCCTCTGGTAATTCTTGCATGAATTCTTTGGTAACTACCACTTTGAAAGTTCTAAGGCAATTTTAATTGCATTTTTTCCGGCAATTTCTTTAGGAATTTGTCAGGAAGTTTTTCGTGAATTTCATAAATTTTTCTTTGAGCAAGTCGAGTTGAGGATTTCTGAATTCCCAGTTCAGCAATTTTCGGAAGCAATAAATATAAAAACAATTAAATCATAAAGAATTACAAAAAAAATACGATAAAATTGCCTGAGAAATTTGCAAAATTACTGAGAAAGAAAATATTTAAACAATTTCAGAGAAATAAATATTGAAATTATAGCAGAAAAATCATAAGAAAATGCTAATCAAATTCCAATGGAAATACCGCAGAAATTTTCCATAAAAAAAAAAAACAACTATGCCGAAGGAACCCTCAAAGAAATGGCCATACTGCGGTCTAGCGAAAACGGAGTCGTGGGTTCGAATCCCACCAGATTTTTTTTCACAAATTCACATCTCAATTTATCAATTAGCAACATTCTGTGCCTTCTAATTAATTACAAGTTTTCCCGTACATTCCAATAGGATTTCACTAGAGATTTCCCTAGTAATACCTCCTAGGATCTCTCTGGAAATTCCAACTATTCCCGAAATTCGTTTAGGGATTTCTCTAGAGATTTCTATTGGGACTCAGCTGGAATTCCTTTAAGAAAGCTAAGAGGAGTTCCAGGAGTAATACCATTATTAATTTGTAGATTGATTGATTGATTTGTCTTTATTAGAGAGACTTTCAGCCCTTGGCTGGTTCGTCTCTATTAATTTGTAGAGAAATACATGAATAAAAACGCTAGAGGAATTTCTGGATGAGCCTTTAGATAAAATCTTCGAAGAATCATACGCGTCTCCGGAAGTATCCTAGAAATGAGAAATCCCTAAAGTCAAGAGGAGCTTATGGAGGAATCCAATAAGAAATATTTGGAGAAAACCCAGGGAAAAAATTCCTTTGGGATTTTCAGGAGGAAACGCCGAAGGTACTTCTGCAAGGCTCCTAGGAAGATTGCCTTGAATAATCCCAGCAAGTGTTTGAAAGAACCCCTGGAGAAATTCTTAGAAGAATCCCTAGAAGAATTCCGGGAGGTATTACAGTAAGAATTTCTGGAGGAGTCCTAGGAGGAATCGCTGGAAGAACCACAGCAAGTATGGCTTGGGAAATCCAGCTGAAATTCCTGGAGGAAGGCCAAGAGGAGTATCTGGAGGAATTTTATGAGAAATTTATGAGAGAACCCTTGAATAAAATTTCTTGGATGAAAATTCCTGGAGGAATCACTGGAGAGCTTCTGAAGAATTGACAGGAACAATCTCAGGAGGTATTCTTAGAAGGATTCTGGCATGTATCATTGTAGAAATCTCAGCAGAAACCCTAGGAGGAATTGCAGGAGGAAACTATACAGAAATTTCTAGAGAAACCTTATCAGGAATGCCTGGGAGAATCCAGAGAAAAAATACCTAGAAAAGTCCCTGCAAGAGCCGGTAGAGATAATCTAGAAGAATCTATAGAGATGGCCCTGAAGGAATCGCAGGAGGAATTTCTGAAGAAATCTCAGGAAGATTTCCCAGAAGAATTCCATTCGTATAGGAATCACTAGAAGAATTTCTGGACGTATCATTGTAAGAATTTCTGGAGGAATTGCTGGAAGAATCGCAGGAGGAGTTTTAAGTATTCTTGGAGGAAGGCCAAAAGTAGTTTTTGCAGGAAATTCATGAGGAATTTCGGGAGGAAATTGGATAAAAAATTTCTACAGAAATGATGGATGAGTCATTGGAGAAATCCCTGGTAGAACAACCAAAGGAATTTCTGCAAGAATTCCAGGGAGATTTCCTGGAAAGATCCCAGCAAAAAAGCCAGGAGAAAGCTCTAGAAGAATCTATAGCATAATTTCTGAAGTACCACAGTTAGATTTTCTGGAGGAAGACTAGCTGGAAGAACCACAGGAATTGCTTGAGGAATCCCAGCTGGAATATCTGGACGAATTCCTAGAATTCCGGGACGTATCATGAAGTAATTTCTAGAGAAATCCTAGAAACAGGAATACCGGAGGTATACTAAGAGATGTTCTTCTAATTCGTTGAGGAATACCTACAGTTCTCCTTGAAAGGGTCGGTAGAAGTATACTGGAACCCCTGATGGAATCGCAGGATGAATTTCTGGAGAAATCTCAGGAAAACTTCTCGAAAGTATTGCAGCAAGTAAGTATGCAAGTAGAAATCCCTAGAAGTATTTCTGAAGTAGTTCTAATGGGAATCACGTGAAGAATTCCAGCTGGAATTTTTGGAGGAAGGTCAATGGAAGTTCTTGGAGAAATCATCCCCTGTAGAATTTCTGGTAGAACCTCTGGATGAAGTCCTGGACTTGAAGAAATCTCCGGAAGAATCACCGAAAGGATTTTTAGAAATTTTCGGGAAGAACTTTTCTAGTAGAATTCCTGAAGGTACCACAGTGAGAATTTTTGGAGGAGTTCTAAGAGAAATTGCTGGGAGAATCGCAGCAGGAGTTGTTTGAGGAATCCTTACCACAATTCCAGGATGAATGCCATGAGAAATTTCTGAAAGAATCTCTGAACAAAATCTCTAAAGGAATTCCTGGAAGAATCACCGTGGAAAAGAATCCCAGGAAGATTGTCTTGAATAATCCCACTAGGAACTCCCGAAGGAATCTTTAGAAGAATTCCGAGAAGTACACTCAGTAGCAAAAAAGAAGCCGAGCTGAATTTTTCTCCCAAAATTCGTCATGTTCAATCTGCTGCAACTTTGGCAATTATCAATATTTTTGGCTGAAAATTTTACCACTTAATCATCAATATATTGATAATGTATGGTCAAAATTTCAAATTGATAGAAATTATATATTTTGAGTTATAACAATTTAAATGAAAAAATCCATTTTTGGACATACATTTTTCAAAAATCCGTATTTCAGTGAAAAATTTAAGTAGCTTCATGAAAATTTCACTGCAGCGTCAGTAAACATAGGAAATGTTGTGGTCAAAATTTGAAATATTTTCATCCAGCGGTTTGGGCCACAGAAATCGTCAAAGTTGAAGTACCAATGTGGATGCCTACAGTTTTCACTCCATATTGACAATGCTGAAACACCGCGGTGCACCGGTGCAGAAAAAAAGCCGAGGTCAATTCGTTCCATTAATGTTTAGATCTAAGTTTTAACAAACAATCGATCTTATATGACATATTTTTATAAATTTTCGTGTGGTCTGCTAGTCATCTATGACGTTCTACACGTAACACATAGTGCGTTACGCGTTACATGTAATGCGTTACAAACATACATATGTTAGTGAATATATGTACAAGTAGTTTGTATAATTTACAAATTTTGGTTACTGTGAAAACCTTATCATAAAGAAACATGCCTTACTATTTCATACTTTGTGGTTCTAAATTATATCCCTCAACTTATTTGCTTATAATAATGAGAATTCGTTCGAGAGATTCATAAACTAAAGTTCAAGCAATTTCTGACGTTATCTTTGCTGAAATTTCTGGAATACACCTGAGAAAAAATGCTTAAGATACTTTCTTAATACTTAAAATAAATATTGAAAGCTTCTGGAGAAACTGTGGAAGTTATTCCAGGGAAAAATGAGGAATTTCTGGAAGGATTCCTGGAGAAATCCGTAGAACTATTTCTGATACAATCTCTTAAAAATGTCTGCAGAAATTACAGACAAAGATTTCACCACTATTTTCTAACAAATTCCTTAATAAATTTCTGAGGGACCACTGGAGGATTTTTAAGAGAATTCCTGGAAAACCTCCTAGAGATAAGTCTGGAGGAAATCTAGGAAAAAATCTTATGCTACTTCTGTGGAGATTAATACACAGCAATCTTTGAAGTGCTATTGAAACAGACGTAAAAACTTGAAGTATTTTTAGGCAAAGTACGTTTAATTGGCAAATTGAGAGATAAATTTGTTGGTGGGATTCGAACCCACGACTCCGTTATCGCTAGTCCGGCGCTTTAACCAACTAAGCTACAGAACAAGTTACAACTCTGCAGAATAGAAAGTCAAACTGGATTCGAAGCACCACCCTAAACCGGGTCCGTCTTTCACAACTTTATCTCTCTTTCGGCTCTTAGATGCCAATCTCCCGCACTCTCGCGGCCTACGAACAACAAGTGTGCGCGTATTGTTTTTAGAATGTTGATATTGAAGCTCGACTGACATATACTTCGTCAGACATACTAGCCGACTGGTATAGCCGGAAAAGGGAAATAAAATCATTATCATGCTGTTGAAATGTCTGGAAAAAATCGTAAAGAAACAAAACCTGGAAGTTTTTTAGAGAATTACTGAAGAAATTCCTGAAAAAATATTTTTAAGGGAATTTTTTAAAGGATAGTTAAACTGCGGAACTTTTAGAAGGTGATCATATAAGTATTTATTGGCAAATTTCTTGAAAAATGCCAACGAATAGATTCTGGAATAGTTTTTTGCGGGTCGTTCAGAGATAAGATGTGGTGAAATTCCTAAAGCATTACTGGAAAAAATCTGAAACAATCTCTGAAGAAATGTATGTATGCAATCTAAGTAATCCATAATCCAGGTGTCCCTGGAGGA
This sequence comes from Aedes albopictus, assembly GCF_035046485.1. Lineage (NCBI taxonomy): Eukaryota > Metazoa > Arthropoda > Insecta > Diptera > Culicidae > Aedes > Aedes albopictus. Next base: position 31,748,879 of record NC_085138.1, on the reverse strand, counting down.
ACTTCTGAAAAAAAAATCCTGGAGGAAGTTAAAGTAGAATTTCTAGAATTTTTTTTACAGAAACTCCAAAATAAATGCCTGAGAGTATTCCTGAATATATGGCATTATACATGAAGGTACCATTGGAGAAATTTCAGCAATAATCTCTAAAAGAGTTCGTCAAATCACACAATTTTCTAAAGGATACCACTAGAGAAACATTTGAAAAAAATGTTGTTAAAACTCTCCTTGAACTGGATCTTTTGACGTATTCTTTGGAGGAGTTGTTGGAGAAATCCGTAGGGTAATTGCTTTTAGTATTTCTTGAGAAATTACTAGAAGCATTTGTAAAGAAATCGTAGTGGCAGTTTATGACGTATTCAACGGCTTTAACAACTGTTGATATTAATAACTGAACTCCAGGACAATTCGGATGACACAGCGCGTCCCAAAAATGTATGTAATTGTATGACTTATAATTTTTCAATGTTCAAATCGTACAACGCAGCAAATCAACTACCAATCAATCTTCCCAGAAACCAGAATGAAGATTGCTACATTGTGCGTAAATGGTTACAGAAACGCTTCACCGGTAGATCAATCACTCACCCAATGAATGAAATTCCAGTTCCAGCAAGGGAGCGTCCATAAATTACGTCACGCTTTAAGGGGGGAGGGGGGGTTCAGCAAAGTGTGACGACCCATACAAAACTTTCAGAGGTTCCATACAAAAAGTGTGACATAGGGGGGAGGGGGGGTTGAAAATGACCAATTTTTGCGTGACGTAATTTATGGACGTTCCCCAATCAATTTCTCTGTTGACTCAGCCGTCGTTCACGTTCATTGATAAGCAAGCAGTCTCCAATTCAACGGTCCACTGCACGAATATATTATGGCCTGCTTACTCTCACACGAAATTTGACGTTTGAGCGGTGTCGGCACCGCTCAAACGTCAAATATCCCTTGAGAGTAAGCAGGCCAGCATAAATTCGTGCAGTGGACTACAGCGCATTTGATGGATTTCCAATTGCAAGCATCAAAGCATAACGTTTCACCAGCCAGTAACCGCAAAACCACATGCGCTTCAAAATAGAACAAATTTTCAGCTAAACGAACTCAATTAATTCCAAACAGAGATACCACACAACCATATCATCCACATATGCACACCAGATGATGCCAGACCAAGAAATTCGAGCTAATCGTTTGATTTGGTCGAATCGCTCGTTCCAGACTATTACACATACCGACCGGCCGGCGTGGCGGTGGTAGATACTATCCCAAAAACCAGAACGAGCAAGATACGTTTTCGAGCTGATGGCTACAAACATCAGGAAATGATATCAAACTGTCATCGTCGTCTCCCCGTTGACGACGACGTCTTTCGGCAAACATCTGCGTCGGTTTTCTCAAGTTTCGTAGGCAGACTTCTTTCTTTATCTCGCTCTCCGAGTCAAGCGACCCATGTGGCAGGAAGAAGCACGTTCGGAACGAAGATCATCGTCGTCCACGCTTTGGACGACTTCATGCTCTTTTTATTTGTTATTCTTAAGCAGGAGTTCCCAAACGATTTCAGGTGGCGTTCCTCCAACGATTTCCTTTAGGTTCCTAAAAATCCCTTCCTAGTAACATTTTTTAGGTCAAATTTCACTCCTAAAGGTCGTTATAACCATTATAAAACCAATATGAAGTAATTCAGGTTTTATCCTGTCCTTTAGAACCGCTTCAAGACTAATAGGTTTTCAAAATGTGGCTTGAACTGCAACAATTCTGGGGGGAAATGGTTTTGAAGCAACTTTAAAAACGCGATCAATTTTTTTTTTAATTTTGGTTTTATGATGGTTTTAAGGATTTTTCGAATTTATTTGATTAAAAAAAGCGATTGTGATGTTGAAAAAAACATTCAGAAAGATCAACTTTTAAGTTCACAAGTAGATCTGAACTTTGAGAAACACTGATTCTAAACACGTACATCGATCCCATACCGTCGACCATGCCTGTTGTGGGTAGGTATCTTTGTGTGGCACTGGATCGAAGCTCGAAGCGAGTGCAAACAAGAGCAAACAAGAATTGTTCATGTCAAGAAAATGGGAACAAAAAGAATGCCGGGTTAGTGCATCACGCCCGTCTTCATCATCGTCATCAGCATCAACATCAGTATCATCGTGTGCAACATTTGGCGGTTTTGTTGGTTTTTCTTTGATTGTTTAGGTTGATGTTTCACGTCGTACATATCTGTTTGTTTCGAACGAAAATTAAAATAGCAGTTCATAAGCCGGTGTTGGACCACAGCCGTTCAAGTAGGCAAACAGAGACTTTGGACTCGATAAACTTTCCTAAATTTACTGATAAACGTAGACTGAGAAGGCGTAGTCCTGGATTTGGACCTATATTGGATTTGGATTGGATTTGGATTGGATTTGGATTGGATTTGGATTGGATTTGGATTGGATTTGGATTGGATTTGGATTGGATTTGGATTGGATTTGGATTGGATTTGGATTGCATTTGGATTGGATTTGGATTGGATTTGGATTGGATTTGGATTGGATTTGGATTGGATTTGGATTGGATTTGGATTGGATTTGGATTGGATTTGGATTGGATTTGGATTGGATTTGGATTGGATTTGGATTGGATTTGGATTGGATTTGGATTGGATTTGGATTGGATTTGGATTGGATTTGGATTGGATTTGGATTGGATTTGGATTGGATTTGGATTGGATTTGGATTGGATTTGGATTGGATTTGGATTGGATTTGGATTGGATTTGGATTGGATTTGGATTGGATTTG
>NC_085138.1:31736614-31743103 GCF_035046485.1 Aedes albopictus | reverse complement strand
ATACCAGATTAAAATTTGATGTATTTTTGTAATGGTTATGTTTTAATTTATGTTTTGTTTTTAACTGCTAATAAACCTTTTTGTTTCAGGAGGATTCAGGTAATTTTATTGTATAATAATACCATGTTTTAAAAAATAGTAACTGTAACGAGCGTATCACTTATGCCTATTTTAGTATATATTACTTAATCCTTTATTCTCTTTTCAGTGAAGAATCTTACCACCATTCCTAGTGCGCCAGGAATATTTTTAGCAAATCACCGTATACATCACCATATTAATACATGCGAACATGTTTAAATATCTATATCGTTATCTGGAAGCGTTTGGTACGGGAGGTCCACGCTTCCATCTTTCCCCTCGATTTCAAGGTGTAGAATGTTTTCAAATATTGACTATGTTGAAATCTTTCTATCCCTTGAAATCTTCTCTGCGGTACATGCTGCGCAGTTGGCCTGGCCGTTAGACAAGAAAAATGATAGACTTGAGAAGTCTTCATTTTCCAGGATGCATTCAAGTAATGGCTGCGTTAGTGTGAGATTAGATTAGATTAGATTAGATATGCAGTGCAGCGGATTAAGCTACCGTCACATGTGTACACTTAAAGTTCTGAAATCCAGACTAGGTGGGCCACTTCAGTCATACCAAAAATGCCTGAAAGCTCTTGATGTCTTTGTATGTATATCGAAAGATTCGGGGATTATGATTAATTAAAGGGTGTCCCGACTCAAATTGCACCACGGAAAATAGTGTATAACTTTTGATTGCATGCATCTAAATGGCTGATTTTTCAACCAGCAACAGTTTATTATGTGTAGATGATGCCATCAAAACTTCATCAGAATCGGTTTAGTATTGACGGAGATATCTCTGACGCGAGAAATTTAAATTTTGTGAATCTTGTACAAATCAAGAATAAAAATATTAATTATTTTACGTATATGTAACGCTTCAGTCAGAAATACTGAACCGATAACAATGCATTTTTTTCTGTAGTTGGCATATGTATATAGAAATATTGTATTAAAATTTCATTCGATTTGGTCAAACGGATAAAAATTTGTGGTCGTATATGTAGCCCAAATTCGTAATATGCAAAATTGTTTTATTGTATTGTGACATTCAAAGTTTTCTAACTTTGAAAGTGTTAAGCCGAAATGGCTCAAAATTTGATTGAAATCATGTTATTATATTAGGTTAACACTGTGAAGTTTTATTGAGAATCGCAGCAGTATTGACAATTTTATTGTAAAAATAGTGCAAACGGACCTTAAAATTGTGAAGAAGTGCCTAAAATTCACTCTGGAGTGGTTTGAGTTTTGAATTTTATAAAAATAAGTTTTCAATTGATTTTGATGAAAATTTTACCACTCAATAATAATACATATTGTTCATGAGTGCAAACTTTTTAAAGGGTGATAGAGGACCATAAATGGTGAAAGAAATTGTTCTACGCATATGGTCAAATCTCAACCGTTACGTAGTTAATGAACTTCCCATGTTTTTGACTCTTATTGTCTTAATTGGCTTTAACTTGAAAATGGTCAAACTTATCGCAGTTCTTTTATCCTTATTCTAAAGATTATTAAATTTTCTATCAAATGGCATCTTTGAATCGATTGGTTTAGTTAAATAGCTAAGTTTTCTAGGGCAAAATACCTAAAAATAGCGTGTTTTAATTTGTTTTTGTCAATTATCTTTGAAAAATGCGTAATAAATTAAAATTCTTTCTTTGACAAAGCTGTGGCCCCTGTTCCACTCTACAATCCGTTTTTTGACATCAAACTTCTAGCTGTTATCGTTTTCTTGCAATTTTGATTCAAATGTATGGCACAGGGCGCAAAACAGTGCTTACCATGACAATTGCAAATTTATGATCTGAAATGCGATGTTTAAATCGAAAGTGCACGAAAACGATAAGAGATAGAAGTATGATGTCAAATAACGAATTGTAGAGTAAAACAGGGGCCACAACTTTGCCTAAAAAAAAAAAAATAAATTATTATGCATTTTTCAAAGATAATTGACAAAAACAAATTAAAACACACTATTTTTAGCTATTTTGCTCTAGAGAACTTAGTTATTTAACTAAACCATCCGATTCAAAGATGCCATTTGATAGAAAATTCAATAATCTTTCGAATGAGGGTAAAATATTTTGATATGTTTGACCATTTTCAAGTAATAGCCAGTTAAGGCAATAAGAGTCAAAAACATGGGAAGTTCAATAACTGCATAACGGTTGAGATTTGACCATATTCGTAGAACATTTTTTTTCACCATTTATGGTCCTCTATCACCCTTTAAAAAGTTTGCACTCGGGAACCTAACAGCCTGTATACTGTTGCTAATTAAAAAAATAGCCATTTTGATACATGTAATCAAAGTTATACGCTATTTTCCGTGGTTCAATTTGAGTCGGGACACCCTTTTATAATTTATTGTTAATAGAAAAACCAACTACTAATATTATTATAGTTTCTGAAAACTAAGTTCTGCGCACCGGTTTGGGTGGTCCAGAATAGCTCAGAGGAATTCAGAATCGTCTACCGTTCTTTAATGAAGTTCAGTTAACATATTGTTCCGGTACACAACGAAGGGTTAAATACTACTGTAACACGGGCAGAACTTGGGCTTTAGGGGGGGATAGGGAGTTTTAGGATAGTTTGGATGATGAACTGAAATTATGTACCCGACTCTGTCAACTATCTCTAGTTACAGATTGTCATAAGTCAGACTGAACTTCACCACTCTCCCGGAAACGTTTCGTTCTCGTTGGCAACAAAGTTAAGCATTCTGCTCCAATACATCCCACATTCGAGTATCGAATGCATAAGTGTGCCCTGGAGTAGTGGTGCACTTCACCGGACCGTACTGACGTCATAGTTAACCCAAATCCTATCCCTATCGTTGGCGTTGCTTTTGTTGCGCTCTGATCCTGGTTAACTCCCACAACAGGGAGTGCAATCACACCATGCGGATTCAGGAATAGGACTGATGACGACGAGGCGAAAGGGTGTGTTTTGTGTCCTGCTTTTCGAGCGGATGTAGGTCAACTCTCAGCCCGGTAGTGCCGGTCACAAACGCAAAGTGTACCGGTCGTCGTAGGTAATGTGTTGTGGTGACATGCAACCGAAAATGGATGGACAATCGGTGCATAAATATAACATTTTTTGTATCTTCTAAAATATTTCAGCTGTCGAAATCCAAAATTTCAGATGATTTCACTGAAATTTGATTTTTTGAAAGCATGTTTACAAGATGCAAGATTTACATACAATCAATTTCATTCACTGCTATGCCTGTGTCACAGTGGTCAAGGGCCCAGATTTAAGAGGAAAGATGATCATCTATATTGAGTTTAATTTATGAAAACGCTGCCTTGGTCCCTAATTTATTTGCATATTTATTACACTTGAACTCAATTGTGCCCGTATGGGTAAATCTGAAATTCAAGATTAAATTCAAAAACATTTTCAATAACTTATTGCAACAGAAAGACTTCTCGAAGCCTCTAAACAGAATACCCTCTTTGAATGAGTGTAATCTGCTCTGAACCTTATTCCGCCCTGTTATGCTTATCCTTTGATAGATACGCGTATTTCGACCACCCCTTGTAATCTTCCCCAGTGTCAGTGTACAACTTGGTGGATTGTTTGTTTATCCGCTGGTAGGGACCAATCGATCAACTTTTCAGTGCAGATCGTCATTTTATTCTTCAGATGTGTGCTTTCGAAAGTTTGTGCTGTGACCTCGTCGTATCTTCACCTTAAGCTACATTATTTAAGCATCTATGAAGTTTCGAAAAATTTCAGTAAAAAATGTGAAGAAAAAATTGATAATTTGATCAATTTGAGTGGCCACTCTGGATCCTTTTTCAAATGTCTTTACCCATAGACTACTTAACACGCTTATGGCTCACTCCGAAACACAAAAGAGCAATCTCGATAATGATTCAAAAAAGACGCACACCCACATGGAACCTGACATGGTATCCAAGCCCTTTGGAATGTCCTCCGCCTGAGTATACTATGTACTGCTCTGAACTCCAGCCTTTAGCAACGGCTCCGGGTTTGTCAATACAAAATTGTTGTGTTGTTTATCGAGAAATTAAGCCCATTTGCTCGTTAAGCACCCACCGGAACGAACAATTCCCAAGTAAGGATAATAGGAATGAGAAGGAACGACGAGCTCGAAAAAGGATCAAAGAGATACCGCTCCCTCTTCCACCCTGCTGTTCCAGGTGAATTGAAACAAATGGGTGTGTGAGGCGCTGAGAGCGCTTTTTCTTTATCGCAGGGGTGAATCGAATCCTGCGACAGTGGCCTTGGAAACAAGTTCACTAACTAACTAGATTCAACCTTATTCTCCCGGTACTAATTACAAAGTTCTTGCCTCGAACAATACTGCCCTCTTCGCATGTCAGTCCCATGTTGTTTTTCAAAGTGCCTACGTTTGGCAACATAACTCCAATTGTTTTCAAAAAAATGTATTCAATGGGGCACATTCGGTGTAGTACTAGATTTGTAGTAATGAGCTGAATTTTAGTATGGTGGGAAGGTCAATTCTCCGTTTCTGCAATGAAATGGTGCAAAAAGCGTGGGTAGGGTATGTGTGCCATCAGTAATCTCACGCTCCCATATTCATCCTATTCGAAAACAAGCGATTACGGCACCGATTGATTCCGTTCTTTTTGTTTTCATGGGTGCTCACTTCTAACAAAAAATACAAAAATAAGAAACAAAACAAACAGTGCTTCAATCCTTTGTTTTTCGTAGGATGAAAATGGGAGCCACATGCTTAATAAGGGAACCAATACCCTATTATGATTCCTTGCCTAATTTGATGCTGTTTGAGCAAAACTTTGGATAACTATGTTGTTTATGTTGCAAGAAATGGAGAAAACAACAACATTGTTGCCCAAAGTTTTGCTCAAACAGCATCAAATTAGGCAAGGAATCATAATACCCACGCTTTTTGCACCATTTCATTGCAGAAACGGAGAATTGACCTTCTCACCATACTAAAATTCAGCTCATTACTACAAATCTAGTACTTCACCGATCTGTCCTATTCATGCATAAACTTTTCGTGGCACATTGAGCAGTGAACTGAGGCGAGAAAAATACCAAATTTATTTTAAACGATTTCGTGAGAGACAAAAATATGATTCGCATTAGAAACAACATGGGACTGACATGCCAAGAGGGGCAGATTAGTCATCATCAACTTTGTTGACTGAAGATGAAATCCGTTATTACAATTCACTGTTTGCAATGGTTCACAGTAATACAATTGACCAATAACCAAGCCGTGGGTGACGGGTTCGATTCCTGGTCGGTCCTGGAACTTCTCGTAAAGATATCAATATGACCCAGCCTATGTACTACGCCAACGTGGTGCGCCAAACTTAACATCCTAGGAGGGTTGAATGATTTCTCCACAATTTGTCCTAACAAATCCTCAATAAACTTTTCTAGAAAATCATCCGAGGTATTCACGAGGAGTTTCTTAAGGTAAGTCTTCAGAAATTCCTTTGTTTAAGAATTTTGTTCGGATTTTTTCAGATATTCCTCTAGAGATACATTCCTAAGGTTTCCATGGGTGATTTCTTCATAAATTGATTCGGGAATTCTTTTAGAAATTCCTACTTTTATGACTTCAGAAGTTCATAGATGTCACTAGAAAGATTTTAAGCAATTTTTTAATTTCTTAAATTTCAGAATTCTTCCAAAGATTCCTGGTTTCTTAAAAAAAATCTTCCATTTTTAAAAGTTATTCTTCAAGAAGTCACCCACAAATTTATTCACGGATGCCTCTTATGATTTCGTTGAATATTTCAGCAGCAATGTGTCGGGGAATTTTTCCAGGGTTCATGCAGAAAATCCCGCAGACATTTCTCCAGAGATTATTGAATTACCAGTTACAAAGATTTTGACAGGAATTGCTCCAGAAATTCCAGCAAAATTCCATACAGAGATTTTTCAAGGATTTCCTTCAACTATTTCGCCATGCATTTTACTAGAAACTTCTTCAGCATTTACTCAATGCATTACTTTAGGTGTAACTTTAAGATTTTGATCATTCAGAAATATTTTCTAAGAATGTCTACAGGAATTCCTTTAGAAATACCTTAAAAGTTTGTTTAACTGATCATCACAGATGATTATAAAGGCGTTTCTCCAGGAACTGTTTTATAAAATACGCTCCAAGAGCACTCTCAGAAAATTTTTCCAGGAAATTTGTAAAAGATTTTCTCCAGGAATTTTCCTAGAAAATTCTCAATAATTTTTCCTAGCAATTCCTTCAAGAGATTTGCCATAAAAGACACGATCCAGGCACGGGCTGAAAGTCTCTATAATAAAGAAAAAAAAAAATATCAATCAATCCAAGGACTCATGAGCAGTCTCTCCAGGTGTTTCTTCAAAAATTCCTATAAAAATTCATGCAAGAGTACTTCCTGAGGATTCTTTTGGGACTTTACTGGGG
>NC_085138.1:31686114-31736114 GCF_035046485.1 Aedes albopictus | reverse complement strand
AAATAGTTTAAAACGCAATTAAACTGTTTCCACAATGGTTAGGTAGGAACTTTTCTTCGGTTGGCACTAAATAGGGGGACTATGGTTACGGATGGAAATATTTCCCTAGAATTGTACAACAAAAGTTGTGAATATCTGAAACAGTGTGCATATAACTAATTCTTTAGGTGACTTCTAAATTATAAAGCACTATCTGTCCCGGCAAACGTTGTCTTGCCTAGCAGTGTTGGTTTGACAACTGTTGAGCTCATAACGTCACCGCACTCTAGATTGATTTCATTTCGATCGTGTTGATTTCCTTCCCAGCTCATGAAAAGTAAAAAAAAAAAACAATTTTGTTACTTTTCTAGCTGATTTTCGTAACTTTTTGTACATATAAACACAGCCACCACGAATACGAACCGAACCGTGCAAGAGTCATCCTGATAGGTTAAGTCGTTCTTTAGTTTTGTTGCCTCAAAGGGACTTCAAACTCATTTTTATATATATAGATAGATAAAGCATTTTCTTCAAGAAATAGTTGGGTATATTATGTTTATTGGCACATACAGATTTCGAAAAAATATCGCTAACAAAAATAGCACAAACTTCTCGGTTTTCAGCTGCAAGGGGCTGTGCTTAAACCACGTGGTCATTTTTTGGGAGATTCCGCAACCTTCACACAACCTAAGTTATGGGAATTGCCACAGCAGAAATAACTTGCGAGAAAACGATTAGCGAGTTCGAAATACAAAAACGTGTTTATTCAGTTGAAAGTTAACATCGAATGAATGAAACGTCAAAAGCAAAACAGGCACAGTGGTGCCAATAAAAGTGGGGGCAATAGGCAGCAGTGTTGTACACTCAACAGTAGTTCATAGATGGCCCCCAACTCTTTAATTTCTACCTAATGCACGGGTCCTCTTTTCCTTCACGATTTTTTTTGTTTATCGAGGAGTGAGAAGAAAGAAAAAGTTAGCTACGAAAATGCCCTTCAAGCTTTCCACTCCACAATGCTTCACACTCCCCTCTCTTTAGTCTCTTTATTTTTCATTAGTCATTCCTCACTGCTTACTACTCACTTCTGACTCTTCATAGCATTATTCCCTGATTTACACTCCTCATCCCTCACTTTTCAATACTTACTCCTGCTAGGTTCTGAATATCCCATTGCCTTTTACTCTTGATTGCTCTTTACTCATTCATAATTTCGCACTAATCACTTCACCAAACTCCTTTTTTTTCACTCATGACAATGCACTCCCCACTCTTCACTGCTCACTCCTGCAACCCACTCCTAACTTCAAGTGCCCACTCTTCACAGGTTAATCCTCACAGTTTACACCAGCTTTTTGCTATTTGCTTCTTACTCCACATTCTACATTTATCACTTCTCACTGTCACTCTTCACTATTTACTGTTCACCCCTCAATAATCACAGCTATCTCCTCACCACTCACTTCAAAAGGCTCACTTCTCACTCCTCATTATCCCACATTCTTTACTCTTCAATAGTTACAATTTGGTTTTAAAGTCTACCAAAAGGTTCCTTGCATAAACTCCTCGGGCAGTTTTCCAGTTCTTCCAGATATCTCCAAAAAAATCTCCAAATATTCCCTCAAGATTTTTTCTATCTAGATTTATATGGGTTTCTTTTGTATTCCACCAGGCATTGCTTCATAAATTATTCCAAGGATTCAATTAATAAACTCCTTGGACAGTTCTCCAAGAATTTTCGTATTTCACGGCTCACGTTATTGTCAGCCGTTAGCAAGGAACTGAGGTATTTAGACGAATTTTTCTACCACCTCGAAAGTATCCCCGTCTATCGTAAAGTTGTTGCCAACGCTTGTCCTGTCTCGCTCTGTCCCGCCTACCAGCATGTACATTGTTTTTGAGGCATTCACCACCAGTCCGACCTTTGCTGCTTCACGTTTCAGGCGGGTGTACTGTTCTGCCACCGTTCCAAATGTTTTAGCAATAATATCCATATCATCCGCAAAACAGACAAATTGGCCGGATTTCGTCGCATAACATCTTCCAGGGCGATGTTGAATAGTAGGCAGGAAAGTCCATCACCTTGTCGTAGTCCCCGTCCAGATTCTAATGAACTGGATAGTTCACCCGAAATCCTTACGCTGTTCTGCACATCGTCCATCGTTGCTCTTATCAGTCTGGTAAGCTTTCCGGGGAAGCTGTTCTCGTCCATGATTTTCCATAACTCTGAGCGGTCAATACTGTCGTATGCCGCCTTGAAGTCAACGAACAAGTGGTGCGTTGGGATCTGGTATTCACGGCATTTCTGGAGGATTTGCCGTACTGTGAAGATCTGGTCCGTCGTCGACCGGCCGTCGATGAAACCGGCTTGATAACTTCCCACGAACTCATTTACTTTAGGTGAAATACGACGGAAAATGATCTGGGATAGCACTTTGTAGCCGGCATTCAAACTGGTGATGGCTCGAAAGTTCTCCCCATTAACTTGTCGCCTTTCTTGTGGATGGAACAGAATATCCCTTTCTTCCACTCCTCCGGTAGCTGTTCGGTTTCCCATATCTTGACTACTAACTGGTGTAGACAGGTGGCCAACTTTTCCGGGCCCATCTTGATGAGTTCTGCTGCGATACCGTCCTTACCAGCCGCTTTGTTGTTTTTGAGCTGGTGAATGGCATCCTTAACTTCCCCGAGATCACCCGACTATCAAACAGAAAACCAAATCGACCACGTTCTAATCGACGGTGAATTCTTTTCGGATATAACCAACGTCCGCACATACCGCAGTGCGAATATAGATTCGGATCACTACTTAGTCGTGCATGCGCTCAAAACTTTCGGCAGTTATCATTACGCGTTGAAGTCGAACGCCACAGCTCAACATAGAGCAGCTACGTGACGTAGAAGTGGCTCAACACTACGCGCAACAGCTACCAGTGGCTCTAACAACGGAAGAGCAGCTTGGCGCAGCTACACTTGAAGTGACTGGAGGGACATCCGATCCGCCATAGGTAGTATCTTAGCTGCAGCACTAGGCTTTGTGACTTCGAATCATAGAAACGACTGGTACGACGGCGAATGTGAACAGTTGAAACGAGAAGAATGCAGCATGGGCGAATATGCTGCAACGTCGTACGAGAGCGAATGAGGCACGTTACAAACAGGCGCGGAACAGACAGAACTCAGTCTTCCGGATGAAGAAGCGCCAGCAGGAAGAACGAGATCGCGAAGCGATGGAAGAGCTGTACCGCGCTAAGGACACACGAAAGTTCTACGAGAAGCTGAACCGCTCGCGCAGAGGCTTTGTGCCACAAGCCGACATGTGCCGAGATAATCACGGGAATATTCTCTCGAGCGAGCGTGAGGTGGTCGAGAGGTGGCGGTAGCATTACGATGAGCACCTCAATTGCGCCGTTGCAAGTACCTGAAGGTGGCGTGGAAACAGATCTAGAAGTTTGTGCACAAGACGAAAGACTTCCGGCCCCTGACCTCCAAGAGATTGAGGAGGAGGTAAGCCGGTTAAAAAACTACAAAACCGCTGGAGCAGATCAACTACCAAGCGAGCTTCTAAAATACGGTGGAGAAGCACTGGTGAGAGCACTACACTGGGTCATTACCAAGATTTGGGAGGAGGAAGTATTACCGGAGGAATGGATGGAAGGTATCGTGTGTCCCATCTACAAAAAGGGCGACAAGTTGGATTGCGGGAACTACCGCGCGATCACACCACTGAACGCTGCCTACAAGATACTCTCTCACATTTTATGCCGCCGTCTATAACCGATTGCAAGAGAGTTTGTGGGGCAATATCAGGCTGGATTTATGGGTGAACGCGCTACAACGGACCAGATGTTCGCCATCCGCCAGGTGTTGCAGAAATGCCGCGAATACAACGTGCCCACACATTACTTCCCAAGTAACACAACTTGTTATATAATCGTTAAAAATCCACGTTTCAAACATAATCCATTGTATTTTTTTGCATTATCAACGTTATATCACACACTTATATAATCAAAACAGCGCAAAGAATGGCGGCTTATAAAACATCTTAAAAGTTTTATAAGATGTATTCTGATACACTTATCATACTGATAATGTCGTCCACAATAGGTTCAATAATTACAATCATGTTATTTGTCTGTACTGAAAACTTGCAAAATACTCGCAATAAACAAATACATTCTTTGGTTGGAATCGAGCTAGCTTAAGGTTAATCAACTTGTAGAAAATATTTATACAACATAAAATAAGATTAGGTTATAATTGAGCCATTTTATAGTGATATTTATGTCACAGAATCTTTTTTTGTAACAGATTAAGAGGCTCAATAAATATATTGAAAACTGTCAGTTCACAAAAACAAATTATAATGATGCAGGTTGTATATTCTTACTGCATTCACTATACTCAATATTATTTCCAAACAATGATGTCAATTATCGTTTAGTTTTTGGATAACACATTCTGAATTGCGTGGGCTATACACAGAGGTGGTTTTCATGATTCACCTGCGGGTGAAGATTTATTGTGAAACTAATAATTTTACTCATGCATTATTTGAGCGCCTCTGGATTGAATAAAAAAATAACATAAATCAACCCAATAATGCTGCTTGGGAGATTTTTTTCTAATCGAAATTAAAAATGAAACAATATGGCAGTCCCTTCCTGAAGCTAACAGCAGGGATGGGAATACTCACTTGCGAAGAGTTACACTCACTTGCTGTTTTCTCAGCTCAGAAGCGTGCTATCAACAAACGATGTATAGACGACTTTTGCCTTTTGGTTTTGTCTAAAAATTTGCCGAATAGAGTAGGGGTCGCACACGCATATCGAAGGCGTGAGGAAGCTGCGAAGGCAACTCTCCACGAGGTGAATGTAAATTAGACTCACCTCGTGGAGAGTCGCTTTCGCAGCTCTGTCACGACTTAGGTATGGGTTTGCGACCCCTACTCTATTTGACAAATTTTTAGACAAAACCACAAGCCAAAATTCGTCCATACATCGTTTCTTGATAGCACGCTTCTGAGCTGAGAAAACAGCAAGTGAGTGTAACTCTTCGCAAGTGAGTGTTCCCATCCCTGGCTAACAGTGCCGGTCAAAAATGTTGAGAATTATTTAAATTTCAAACCAAATTGTATTTAATGCCATGAATAATTATTAATTATGGCTAAGGTAAAATTATAATATGTTCAATAAGGCAACGTAGTTTTCTTCAGAGCTATTAACAATCCAAGCAAACAAATAATATCAAATCGTTTGATTTGATCTGCACGTATTCATATGTTTAGCTAGTACTGTAATCTGTAACCGATACCTGAGGAATAAAAATATGTTCATGAATTAATCGGAAAATTGTCAAAATAACGTTAAAATCACTCTCATAGAACAACTCAAAAATAAATAATAGTTGATGTTTTAACAAAGCTTATGATACGTCATCATAGCTTCTTTCCTACTCATTTACAGATAAGTTATTATTTTATTTAGGAGCAATCACTACAACGCCTGAAACTGAAATAGAACTTATTTTTGACGATTTTTTAGTCTATCAAAACGTCAAAATGTTGTTGTCAATAATGAAGCGGTACGTTCTTTGGATGCTCCAGAGCTACAGCGAAGTTTTTTAGTTTCCGTGGAATTCCAGATGTGCGTTTCAATTTGGTTTGACGACATGACTCCAAACTATTCCAATATTGTCTGTGTTGAGTGACAGCCCAGGTGTGAATCTGAAGCTTAATCCAACACTTCGATATCGGAATAGCTGGCTCAGGGCCAATGAAGTCATGTGATGCTCCAGAGCGAGCTAACTCATCAGCCAATTCATTTCCAGCAATGGAAGAATGACCAGGTACCCATAGAAGGTGAACAGCGTTTGCTGAATTCAGCTCCTCGATTTAAGTTCGACAAGCGATAACTATCTTCGACCTGGAGTTGGCCGAAGCAAGTGCTTTAATAGCAGCCTGGCTATCTGAACAGAAGTATATTATTTGGCCCATTACGTGCTGCTGAAGTGCTGATTGCACTCCGCATATAAGAGCAAAGATTTCGGCCTGAAAAACGGTGCAGTCTCTACCAAGTGAGTAAGACTGATACAGCCTTAGCTCACGAGAATAAACACCAGCACCTGCTCGACCTTCGAGAAGGGAGCCATCAGTGTATCATACGATGCCGTCTGAAATACTTCTCTCCAGATATACAGATGTCCACTCTTCCCGGGAAGGGAATTTCGTGGAAAATGTCCTATATGGAAAATTACAAGCAATTGTAAGATCACTTGGAGCAAGGACAATTTTGTCCCAATTCACCAAAAGTGGAAACAACGAGGTGTGTGTTGATGTGCGGTTCACAGGAGTTTCCTCTAGTAGACCGAGTACCCGTAACCGGTAAGTGCAAGAAAGGGCTTCTTGTTTGAGATGAATGTGTAGTGGGGCAACGTCAAAGAGAACTTCTAGCGCTGCCGTAGGAGTTGAAGAGAACGCTCCAGACATCGCCATTAAGCACATCCTTTGGAGATGGCCCAATTTTGATTGGACCGTTCTCACTTCACCCTTTTGCCACCACATAAGACATCCATAAGCCAATATTGGCCGAACCACAGTTGTGTAAATCCATTTGATATACTTGGGTTTAAGACCCCAAGTTGTACCAAAAGTACGCCGGCATTGCCCGAAGGCCATACAAGCTTTCTTGATTCTGAACTCAATGTGAGGTGTCCAGGAATGCTTGGAATCAAGAATGACTCCAACGTACTTTACCTGTTCAGTCACATCGATTTCAGAATCAAAGAGACGCAAAGGTCGAACGCCATTACGGTTTCGCCTTTCCGTGAAAAGAACAATAGATGTTTTACTCGGATTAACCGAAAGGCCATATTGGCGACACCAACCCTCAACTACCTGAAGGGCGTTTTGCATCAGGTCGAAAAGGGTGCTGATGCACATACCAACTAACAATGTTAGGTAGTCGTCGGCAAAACCATAAGTAGGAAAACCGCTATTATTGAGTTGCCTCAATAGCGTATCTGCTACGAGATTCCACAAAAGCGGTGATAAGACTCCCCCTTGGGGGCATCCACAAACACTCAATTTCCTAATCCCTGCTAGACGCAATGTCGAGAAGAGATATCGGTTTTTGAGCATTTGGTGAATCCAATTGGAAATCATTGGAGATATACCACACCGAGAAAAATTTCTACTCAATGACTGAGTTGGCCTTACTCAGAAATCGAAAAATCCTTTGTTTTCTTACTCAGTATCGGCTAAAAGTGGGACAACCCATTGGCAATGGGTTGTCCCACTTCTAACGGAGTCGTGAGTTCGAGTCTCACCGAGAGGACGAGTAACTTTTTCGCAAATTTCACCTCAATTTGTCCATTTCTCACTCACGCCAGTATATGTAAAGTCTAGCTTTTGGAATAAAGTATAACTATTGCGTTGTTGACAAGCACACAGGCTCGAGGCATGACACGCGAGTTTGCCATTTCATGTTTACTGAAAGTGGCAAACACCGGGTTCACAAGGTTCCCTAGATAGAAATTTCCCTTACGAAAGTAAGGTTCTTGTACCAAGGCCACTTGGGCTGTACCATTTTGCATAAGTCTGCAAAGATTGATCGTTGCTGTTCTTTTATGCTGAAGATTGATCTGAGCTATCTTAACCGTAGCCACTACCCAAACTAGGTAAGATTAAACTCTTCGCAACAACAGCACAACAAAGAACAGCAACGATAAAACCAAATCGGTATCGATTGGAAAACGCCAAAGGCGAGGATACACAGAATACACTGTGTAAATCGCATAATGCGAAACCATATAGGTGAAAATTTAAACTAATTAACAACATCTTCATAATCCCGCCCTTATTTAGCCTCAAGTGAAACTAAAGAAGGGCAGCTGATTGTCTCGGAGAAACACAAGGTCCACTGCACCATTGCTCCGGTTAGCGCAGTAAGGGCTACATACTGTGGAGGGCGCCCTGGTACTTCACAGGCTCCGTTAGCGGTTAGGTTTTTATTAGACCCCCCTAGCCATTTATTCCTAGGCACGGTAAGCATAAAGCCGCATCACACCATGAATTAGGGGTCACCTGTTGGTGGATTCTTACCACCGGAACAGGCGGTCCGTAGTGTTATTCTTAGCCAATTGAGACAATCGGTACCGACACTACACAGCTATCTAGGCTGATCGAGAAAAGAAGTTAATATTGATGATCAACTTCATACGGACTCGAACAGCCGAAAAGAGTACGAAACTGGAGATAAACAGCCATGGACAGAGTAGAATGGAAGCGGCTACTATGTACAGCAGAGCCCACCCAGGCCTTAGCCTGATCGGTAAGGTAAGTAAGGTCGGACGCAATGTCGGCACTACGTTTGTTCCGCACATCAAGAATATTTCGTCTCCATTTTCGGCTGATGCAGATGTGGTCGATTTGATTTTCCGTGACGCCATCACAGGAAACCCATGTCACTTTGTGCACTGGTCGGTGAGAAAAGAGCGATCCCCCAATCATCATGTCACTGTTTCCACAAAACTCTGCAAACAGCTCACCATTCTCTATCATTTCTCCGATACCATGGCGTCCCACGACGTGCTCATAGTCCCAGTTGTCGGAATCAACATTCGCGTTGAAGTCACCCATGAGAATCCGGGATTCCTCAAGATCCAAGTGTCGGTTGGCGCGTAACATAGGATCATGCTGAGGTTTTGAACCCCGGACTTCACCGAGTCCTAGGATCTCAAGCTTCATACGGCATGCCTTATTGACAAGTTGTGCTATGGTTAGTAAATTCCAAGTTACAATTCTTGACCATTGTTTCGCACTGAAAGTCGTTACCATAATCTTTCATTTTCGGTTTCTGTAACGGTTTTTGGGTTTCGGAAACCGTATGTTGTTGGCATAAGGTTCCCTATTTACCGTGGTGGGGCTGCCACCTTAGGTATAGCTTCCGATGGAGGAGCATTCCAGACTCACCCGCTGGATGTCAGAACAGACGCTGTCGCACCTTCTTGGTGAACAGACAGTCTGAGAGTTCATAGATGCAGTACATCATGTTTTATCGAGGCATAGACAAAAGCTCCAATTCAGTCATACTCACCAATCTACAAACGCGAATATGATAGCTCGTATAGTTTGACATCGCATCCAGTGTTAACCATTTCTGGATTCAGCACCACACTGATTCAACAACCACTACTCACGTTGACAGATTGCGAGCAACTCGCCAAACCTGATTGGAATTCCCAAGTTTAGTTCTATTTCAATCAACTGTTGCCAGAACCATCCCATATTGGTACGACGACGACGGTCACCACTCGTCTGCTACCGGTTGTGAAACCCCAATTTGGCATTCGCCTTTAATCGAATCGCACAACAACGACAACAACAGGAACCCGCGCAGGTAATCGTCCCAGTCCTTATTTGGGGTGGGAGGCAATTGGCGAGCGATACCAGATTACGAGAGACATCCATTTGCGCTTTCGTTCGGATCGGGTCGTTGCGTGTGCCTGCTGACGGAAATGGCAATCGGCACAACCAACACGACGACGACCATAACCATAACCAGTTGGACCAAGTCGTCCACGCGTCCATCGTCGTCGTCGTATCGAATCGATGCTTCAAGGTCAATCACTTAAGGTTGTTCCCCCTCCAACTCATCCTGGGTGTCTCTGGGTGATAAAACCAGATTTGATTGAATATTAATGGCATACTCGACGTTGAATGCCCCAAGAAGTGTCGTAAAACTCGACGAAAGTTATTGGCGAATGTGGTGGGGGTTGGGAAGCAGAAGCGCGCACATCATAGCGTTTCATGGGTTCATTGGAATTTAGGGGAAGGGAGAACCTAGAATACTTGGAGCATGAAAACCCAAAGCCCGTAGCAGCGAACGAGGATAATAATTTTAATGGGAAGTAATTAATTTTCCGATAATTATCTCCGTCAGCTAAATTGATTCGATTCTGATGCTCGTTCGCTTACTGTAGGCACATGCTATCCTATGGTGTACTATGAATATGTATGTGTGATGTGTATATGATAACAACATGTGTATAAGTGTGGAACAGAGCGAGGATTCGATTTGCCCTGCAATCTCGGTCAGCATTCCTATTTAGAGAGAAGGCTCGTCACTGTGGGTGCGGCTGAGAAGAGGCGGGGCAATGGACCGAAAGAATCAAGTACGATATATGCAGCAAGGGAGCTTGGATCTTAGTTGGATATATTCAATGTGCAGTTTCGACAATAGTCGATGCTGATCCTTAAGTTCACGAAGAAATGATGAGTTATCTTGAACGACATTACCGTGTCGGATGGTTACATCTAACTACGATAAGTAGACTATAAAATATCTCAAAACCGCAAGTAGTACACGTCGTTAAACCGAATATCTAATCGATATTGGCCATCAAAGTCAAGTATGGAGCTTTACCTCACGAAAGTGTGGTACCGTCCACACCCTCCAAAAGCGTTTTGTGTTCTCCAAAATGCACCCATAAAACAGACGTTTATTTAGGTAAACGTTGCGTGCCAGACCGGAGCAAATTCACCACCGTCTGTGCCGGTGTGGATTGGAATGTACGTTATCTTTAGTGTCTTTTAGAGGGTACCAGAGCGGTAGCCATTTATTGATATCATGAGCAAATGTTGGCGTATTTCAAGGTTCCGTTTTCGATTCAACAGCTCGTCCTAACCAACTAGCGAAAGTTGCGAGTTCTTCGGACAATTCATTGCAAACACGTGACGATACTTGGCTAAACATAGGAGGTTTGCACCACATACAGTTCGAAGCTGGTTCTCTATAACCTCATAAGGACGATGAACTGAGTTGTTGAATGATCTCGCGTGGGGTCGTCGAGAAATGCATGGTCACGTGATGAAACGGCTTTTTTTTCTGTCAACTCAGATTTGAATCGCTAGATCAGCATACAATTCTTCTTTTTCCTCTTGGCATAACGACTTGTCTGAGACAAAGCCCGCTTTTCAACTGTTCTATGAGCATTTTCGCAGCTTTTAAACGAGAGCTTCCTCTGTCAATGACCATTTTGTATATGTATATCATGTGGCAGGCACGAAGATACTCTACGCCCGTGGAAGTTAAGGAAATTTCCATTACAAAAAGTTCCTGAACCGACCGGAAACTGTACACATCGTTTATATGGGCGATATAGGAATACATCCGCTCTGGGAATGATTAGCAGTTCCTAAGAATTATACTGTTTTAGTCAATTATGTTGTTATGATTGCTAATATATCGCCCAGATATATGTGCTACTTTAATTCATAGGCTGTCATTTGAGATTCTTTTGCCCTAGCAATTATTGAACTTTCAAATAACAATACTTCAATCAAGTTTTCCTCCTTTTATCCGTAGGCTGCTCTTTCAGGAGATATTTATCGTTTCTCATATTATACTTCAGCCAATAACATGACTTCCTTTAATTTTTGTGCTTGTTTTTCGAAACTCAATGTAGTACACTTTGACCGTAAGGTCGTTTGTCCATTTGAGGTTTTGCTGATTCGACCTTTTTTTTTTTTAATTCAACGTTTTGTCCTTCGACCTATTGTCCATTCGATCGTGTTTCTTCAACATTTGGTACTTTCAACCTTTTGTCCATTCAGGTTGTAGGACAAAACGTCAATGGTCATATGGTCGAAAGTCAGAAGGTCGACGGTCAAGAGGTAAACGGTCAAAAGGGTGAAAAGTCGAAATGAAAAATATAGCTAGGATAAAAGGTCGAAAAGATATTTCAACCGCTTGTCTTAGCTTTTTTTATTTCGATATTTCGACCTTTTGATCCTTCGACCTTTTCTCCTTTCGATTTGACCTTCGGAAATTTGTCAGAGATTCGTCTCTTTTACCTTTCGTCCTTCGACCTTTTGTCATTCGACCTTATGTCCATTCGGCCTTTTGTCCAATCGACCTTTTGTCCTTTCTACCTTTTGTTCATTCGACCTTCTGTCCATTCAACGTTAGCTCTTTGAAGTTTGATACAGTCAAAAGGTAGACTGTATCCATTCGACATTTTGTTCATTGGACCTTTTGTTCATTCGAGCTTTTGTCCTTTCGACCTTTCGTCTCTTTTACGTTTTGTCCATTCGACTTTTTGTCCTTCGACCTTTTGTCATTCAATTTGTGATCATTTGAAGTACTATAAACAAAGTTAAGTAGAGTGTTCAATGACTGTTTGCGCATCTGATGCTCTTTCACTGCATACTACGAATAACATTTACGGCCACAGATAAGGTTTCGGTTTATTTTTCAAAAGTTATTGAAACCTGGATTTCGTATGCTCCTTTAGATTCGTATCACATTGAGGGTACTCACTAAACAGATTAAATTGCTGCGTAAGTCATGATTTTCTGCTTTTTTGAAATGTTTCATGATTTTGCGAATGAAATAATCAAAGATTGCCTTGGTGATCGCGACGTTTAATCAGTTTTATCAGTTTACGCTGTTAAGTGAATCCCCCTATTAAAAGAGTGAACTCGGTAAGCTGATGATCATTTTTGGTGTAGAAACATGCCCTGAGTTCAAAAACGCGAAAGAAAAAAAAATACAGAAGAGTGGATCTTTTTCGAATTTTCATACAAGGTTGATGATTTGAAATCGACTTTCGTTCTATTTTTAAGCAAAGTCGCTCACTTTACACATCTCATTCTCCTTAATGAATGCTCCGATTGAGCTGAATTTTTTACTCTAACTTGCCCACAAATGATATGTCATATAAACGTTAAGAAAGAATTTTTAAATTGTTTTTACTTATATTTTTGGAAATTTTGCTAAAATTTAAGGAGATCGTCCCTAAACTCACCAATATCTTGAATCTCATCAATCTGACGCAAAACCTGCATTCGGATGATCGAATGGTATTATATTCATCTTTTAATTTATGGAACAAGATTTAAAATTGGTTGAATAATATGCAAGATATTTGAATTTTAGTAAATTGCATATTTTAAAAAGTTGTAAAACTCGATATTGAGCTAAAACTACTTCTACTTAAAAATTTTTGAAGGTTGGTTTCGAAATCAGTGCTAAATTGTGCTTCAAAAATTTTTGCCGTTGACAGAATTTCACTACTTTCGTTTTATTTTGTAAACTATTGTTATTAGTATATCCCAAGCTATGGAGAGTTTTCGTTTTTTATGGAGCAATCCATATTTCATATGGAGCAGTTTGATAAGAGTTATGGAGTATTCTTATAGTTTATGGTGCAATTTGATTTTTGTATGGAGTAATATTCAATTTACTATGGAATGATGAATGAAACCGAGCATAACAAACGTGTTCGAGGCGAGCGAGATTGCAGCAACTGTGGCGAAAAAATGCGGCTCCAAAGGGGCTGCTTATAAACCACGTAGACTTTTTTGAAGAAGGGGGGGGGGTTCTTGCAAAAGTCTACGCACAATACAAATTTTCAAATTTTTGTATGGATAAAAGTCTACGAGGGGTGTGGCGGGGGTCTGAGATAGCCAAATTTTGGTCTACGTGGTTTATGAACAGTTCCAAAGGATTAACACCCCTGAAGCATCCCTAACACCCTCTGGAACTCCTTAAGGCCCCCTGAGATGCACTTAAACGCCCCTGAGACCCGGAATTCTGTTCCTGACAATCTTTGGTACCCCCTGAAATGCCCCTGAAGTCCATGAAACACCCCTGAGATCCTCATGTACTCCCGTGAAATCCCCTTAGACCCCTTTGAAGCGCCTCTGTAGCCCTCTGGAAACCCCATGAGATTGCTTCAAGCACCCCTGAGAGGATCTTGAAACCACCTTAAATGACTCAGACACCTCCTGGAACCCCCTTGAAACGCCCCTGAGATCTCTTGATAGCCCGCTGGAACTCCTTGGGACCTCTTGAAACGTTCCTGAAATCTCATTTAGCTCTCCCCTATAATAGGGCATTAAAAAGGTGCTTGAATCAAAAGTGCATGATAATAACTTACATAAAAAGAGGTTTTAGTGTAGTACAATTTTGCAAAATCATGTAAAATGTGATTTTTTAAGTTTTTTGCCTTTCTCGTATACTAAGTGTATTGGAACGGCTATATGTTCACTCAAAAAACGATTTTTCGAAAAAAAGGCTCGGAGGATCAAGTCGCATATACCAATCGACTCAGTTCTATGATTTGAGATGATGTCTGTATCCCAAGTAACAATTCCATCGCTGATTGGTTTTGTTTGATTTTTATTAATGTTTTATTACAGCAATGATTAAAACTCACAGTTTTATGACTGCTTTTACGAAAACCATGAATAAAATGTTTTATAGTATACTTGAAGATATCCATAAAGACAGATTTTAAGAGTAAACAAAACTTTCCGATATGTAAACCTTCTGGCAATCATTATTACCGCAATAAAACTGTTAAAACTCTCAAAAGATGGCGATCCGTTCGATTAGTAACGACATCTGTTGGTGGAAAAGCAGAAACTACGACACTGCTAGGTTTATTGCGGTCATCATAAAAGTAAACTTGCTTTCGTTTTATTTTCGCTGATTGTGGTCGTCGTCATATTAAAGAATTAGCTTACGTGAATGAAAAATAGTTAATTTTGCTTAAATTAGCAATGAATTGGTAGTTTGCAACCATTTTCATAACATGCTCACATAAATAAACTATCTCTGCTGAGTTTTCTTGTGATTCGGGATAGTTTTACTAAATTCACAAATTGATTTATTCCATTCCAAGACGATAATATTCACTATTTTCGAAGCGCATTAATTTTACGATTCTGCAACCCCAATATTCACGGTAAATTCGAATGCGCATAAGCCTACCAGCACAATAACTGCTAAAATACTACTTTGAAATAATCGCTTTTTACTTACGAATTATGTATCCTCCTGAACTTAACGTGCCATCGAAGAAGCTTCTCTGTATTTTGAGCTCTCAGTTGGTGTTGAAAAAAAAAATTAACAACAATCGAGAGGTTTTAAAACGGGTTTATTGCTACTCTTAATGCGGTTTGCAAAACCTCTCCGAGAGTGGTCCACTTAGCTGGAAGATGCTCTTAAAGAGGTTATCAAGAGGTTTTGATGTATGATTCAGTTTTATTGCAAGTTTTATAAAATTGGTTATGAAGATCTCTTGTAGAGTCGAACAAAACTTAAAATGTTACTTGGGTATGTGTGTATGTATGTATGTCTGTGCGCAAAATAAGTTCACTCACTTTTAAGGCACTTCCCATTGGTCGATTTTTTGGATTATAGCTCGGAACCGGAATTTTACCGCATTGTTTGCTATTGAAAATGGTTCAGATCGTTCAAGGCGTTCCGGAGTTATGGCCATTTCAGTGATCCAGACCAGCACCAGTAGAACTGGCCGTATGTAAAACTGAACCAAGTTCCATCATGCGACACATCAAACTGCGGTGACTTTTGTAACCTTCAGCATGGTTGACGAATTTTGTGCGGAAATCAACACCGGAGACCAGAAATTCCACGATGTCGGTCGAAAACTCAAGATGGCAGCCTAATATTCAAGATGGCAGCTTCTAAATTCAAAATAGTGGCTGGTAGTCCAAGTTGAATTCCCAGCGAATAAAGTGGTCCAATATTGTATCCAATGTAATCTCCAAAGTGAAAAAAAGTAACAGTTGAAGCTCCAGAAGTTTCCGTTGTCCAAGAAGAAAATCTCTTAGCGGCGGTTAGTTGAACTTTGTGGACAGTGAAATAGGGCTTTAGCCGATAACACCACCTCCGCACGGTGTAAGGCTACCCAACAGCCAGTGTCTGATTTTCATTCCGAAGCAATTTCTCCGGAAATCATGAACCTGCTCCAACATATTTGGAGTGAGTTTTAAGCCCTAAAATCATTGAATAAGGGTATATTTGCTATAGGAAGAAGTCTGGACTGGCGACCAGAATATCCAAGATGGCGGCTCGATATTTAAGATGGCGTCTTCAAATTCAAGATGGCGTCTGATTAATGGAGTTTTAGCTTCTAAAACAATGAAATATGGGTATATTTGGTATGGAGAAGAAGTCTGCACTCCTATAAAAAGGCGACCAGAATATCTAATATGGCGGCCTTAAATCCAAAATGGTGGCTGCAAATTCAAGATGACGACTGTTTAAGGTGAATATATGACGAAGCCACACCTAAAATTTTCAAGAGCACAAATCTGAAGAACCGAATGTCGGTTTGCGCTGAAAAGTTGATCGATTGGTTACCCGCTGGTGGTGAGCAATCGATCAACTTTTCAGCGCAAACCGACATTCGGTTCTTCAGATTTGTGCTCTTGAAAATTCTAGGTGTGGCTTCGTCATATATTCACCTTAATGGAGTTTTAGGCCCTAAAACCATTCAATCTGGGTATATTTGGTTAGGGGGTTGATGTCCGGAGTCCTAAGATGGTAACAGAATATCTAAGATGGCGGTCTAAAACTAGAGATGGCTACTCCAAATTTAAGATCGAAACTATTCAATGGAGTTTTAGGCTCTAAAATCATGCTATATGAGTATATTTCATATGGGGAAGATGTTTGGAGTCCAAAAATGACGACCAAAATATCAAAGACGTCTAAAATCCAAAACGGCGGTTTTAAATTCAAGATGACGGCTGTTTAATGAAGTCTTAGGCCCTAAAATCACTGAATATGGGTAAATTGGCGACCAGAATATAGAAGATGGCGTCTAAAAATACAATATGGCGGCTGTTTGGTGTAGTTTTGGGCTCTAAAATCATTGATATGTGGAAGATGTCCGGAGTCCAGAGATGGTTACCGCATTATTCAAGATGACGGTCTAAAATCTAATATCGCGGCTTTTAATTTAACATGGTCTGGGGTTGTGTGACAGGCTAGTATTAGGAATGGAAAATTGTGTTACGAGGGGGGAGGGGGTGTAAACAGCGCCAACTATGTCCCGAACAAACAATTCGTTAAGGTATTAATTTTATGTTTTTTTTACCAGCATTCTTAAAAATCAGTCAAAAACGCTAAGTCATTTATGGACGCTACCATACGCCATCTTGAAATTTTGAATCACTTGAGGCCATGGCCATGAATGCAGCCCTGAATGCCATTCGATTAAAAACTACAATTGTGTTCCTCCAACCCATAGAACTGTGGGTGTACTACATTAACACTCCCCTAGAAAGGTAAAAGTCGCTGTCCCCGGTGAAATACTAACCGAGCTCAACGAAATGGGTTTTGAGCCACTGTTTCCACATGAAAATGATTCCGCTTCATGCTGCCATTAAGGCAAAACGTGATGGATTTGAGAATTTTGTGCTCCCTTCGGTTCCTAGTGCAGAGTGGAAAATTTGTGAACAGTAACTAACTTCTCAAAGTGAGGGTGGAAGCATTTCAGCGGTCTTCGTCACCGACAGCTTCGGTCCAACAAACTAATTCGTTCTAATTGTTTACGCTTGATTTTTTGTGTTTTTTTTTGCCAGGGGGCTCAGAACGGCGACAGTGGAGGTGGTGGCAGTAAATGACCTGGTCGCGTGTTTCCAGGTGCTCTCACGGAATACGAAATGAATTGCTTAGTTTATCCGCTTACTAAAAAAAAAACGAATGCCAGCCACAGTTGGGTACCATCTTTGTGAAAATAATTTACTAGCATAAGCTAGTTTTTTTTATACTTTTGCACTTGGTGGGTGGTTCTGGTTTACTGATTTCCTAAAGCAAGCACATTCATCTTTTTGTTGGTTAAGTCGAATGAAGGAAGTCGACTCTGCTGAAAAGTTTCACTTTATTTTGATTCCAGCTTCAATAACGTGTTGTCTTACTTGAGGCATAGTCTGTTTCTCTGTTTTTTTTTTGTTTTCCGAGGTCTTCCCCAGCTGTTACCAGAAAGCTTGTCAATTGCATACGTACATCGTGTGGCGGGCACGATAATACACTATGACCAGCGAAGTTCTGGAATGTTCAAAAACGAATGAATCCTAAAATGACCAGGAATCAAATCCAGGCAACTCAGACAACGAGTTTGATTCTACAGAATAACTGCGCTTTTTTTACTGGATAAATAAATGTATGTTAAAAAACAAACACAATTAATGCGGTGAGCTCGTTTCATACTTGTATTAGTGTTTTTATTCTGGATGGCATCAAAAACCAATTTAAAATAATGTGGAGCGGCCCTGGTGTGATGGTTAAAACACTTGACTATCACGCCGAGGACCTGGGATCGAATCCCACTCCCGACAAACTCGCAAAATGTGAGTTCTACCTTCGGAAGGAAAGTAAAGCGTGGGTCCCGAGATGAACTAGCCTAGGGCTAAAAATCTCGTTAATACAGATAAAAAAAATTAAAATAATCAATTACGCTTGCAATAAACTGTTGGAGGTCCGCGTCATATGAACTTTGCCCCATCAACGCATTTCATGAAAGATTCACAAGCAATCACAGAACCGTGACATTTTGATTAATGTTACCGATCAAACGAGCGGATTAACCATCCCGGTTCGCTTCTTCGGCTGCAAACAAACGTCTCGAATGAAAAGGTGAAGAAATGTTGAAAAATCTATCGAGCTCTTTGCCCTTCTTTTGCCATGGCTCAATCCTAAGTCTTGCCGTCTCCCATCGATCCTCGAATGTGTAAATATTTCTTTCCCTTGCTGTCGATCTTCCACTGGACATCCTCTTGTGAACCAAGTGGAATGGGATCCGGAACTGCCGAAGAAAAAGATTTCACACCGAGTGGGTAATCAAGCTTGATTGGATTCGCAATCAATTAATTGAGTTACGTTGCTATTTGCTGTCCAACAACAACGCCGGGTTTGGAAGCGAAAGGGTCGACCGACTGCAGCACACCGATTGTGCAACTCTGTACCCCATTACAGGGTTTACTAGCGCATTCCCTAGCTGTAGAAGAAATCGTCGTCATCTACCACCAGCACCAGCGGACGAAAGAACGACCCGTGATTGATGAGTATGGGAAATTGATTTTTATAGATTTAGTACAATTGACGTTGCGATGGCGGATGAAATTTATCTACTTTTGCATTCTTCCGCGAATGAATGTGGACGCACCATCAGTGTAGTGGCTAAGTGCTTCGATATTGATAGAAAAGAAAACTATGAGATGAATCCGGAAAAATACTTGTCAATTTGTGGGACCTTCAGTAAATTGTAGCGGAGGAATGTAGCGTTGATGATACTGATTTGAACGGTATTTTGGTTAATCAATAGATACAGAACAAAAATATACAATTTCAGAACTAAGGAGAGATTTTTGCGTTACGTTAATGGTAAATGGTCTAAGCCGGTGAATCCCAAAGTGGGCGAAATCGTTCTCAGGGGGCGAAAATCAATCAAAATTTGGTGGGTGACCATACGGAAAAGGGGGGCGGTTTTTCAAATGATTGAGTATTAAAATACAAGTCCAGAATGTCAACTGAATCATTAAAACTCTCTGGCATTTGAATATTTTTGATTTCTAGGGTTATTGAAAAGTAACTATTTCGAAATCGACTGAATTTTAAAGAATTTGTGATGTTTATGTGGATTTTTTGGAAAAATTTTACGAAAAAAGCAGATAAGACTGCTGCACGAGTTTCCGAAAGAATTCCTAGGGATTCTGGAAATCTAATAAAATATATATGAAAAACTTTAATGGAAAAATTATAAAAATATCAGGTTTTTTTAGATGGATGAGAAAGTTCTGTTTTTAATTTTTATGCGTTTTTTCATGGAAATATCATTGAAAAACATGAAGTTTAAGACGAATCTTAGAACACTATTCTGAACATTTTCCACAAATTCAGCTTTGGATTCCCTCAAAACCGAGTAATGACTGATGCATATCTATTTATTTGACAATACAAAGTTCTCCAAGCTAAGGGAGCTCTCTTATTTTTTATTTTCAATTACTGAGCTGATTAAATTTGAAAATACACCAATATATTCCTGAGTTGTACTTTTTGCATAAAATATATGTTTGTAATTGTTTTTCAATTTCCCACCAGCCTTTTTTGAGTACTTAGAACATTGGTAAGACATCTGGTTGAAGATAACGAACACTTGCAAAACAACTTCATGAAAATGAGAGCTATACTAATTTAGATACCTTACATACCAGTTTTACCACAGTAGTGTCAAATAGTGGGCTTTAAAGGATTCCGCTCAGCGAATTTTCAGCCTTTCATCATGAAAAATTGAAATCTCACTTAGGGGGGCGAAAATGTTTTTCTCAAGCTCCAAGGGGGCAATACCTCCTACAAATTTGGGAAACACTTGTCTAAGCCGAAAGAGAGATTGGTTCGTGAAAAAAAAGGAGATCACGGTGTGGCTTGGAGTTAGTTTGGCTTTCTATTCCGCAGAATCATAAACTGTTCTGTGGCTTAGTTGGTTAAAGTGCCGGTCCAGCGAATACTGAGTAGTGGGTTCATATCCCACCGCAAAGCGATTTTTTGAAAACAAATTTCTTCTTTCAATATGTCAATTACATAGCATCATTTCGTGCAAATCAAGTGAAATGCCAATAAAGGGCATATGTATCATTGTACCCTTGCTTGTGTCCATCGCGCAGTTGATCGTCAAAAGCCTGTGACCATGTCGAGAGTTTAAGAAAGTTTACGTGGATCTCGGGGGCTCTAGAGGGGTTCAGGGCATTTCAAGGCATTTAAGAGGCCTTCGTCGAGTATCAGGAGGTTTCAGGGAGCTTCAGGGACATCAATAGAACTTCAGGTGAGGCTTCAGAAAGGGATCAAAGCATTTCATTAGATATTTAAGAGTTTCAAGACACGTCAAAGATTTTACGGAAATATTAAAGTGTTAGAGGCGTTTTTGCGTCAAGTTTTTTTAACGTTAAATATTATCTCCTGGGCGCCCATTAAAAACACCACCCCCGGTGAAGACTGGTGCTCGAGCCTAGCTATTTAGCACTGTAGTTGAAGGAAATGCCAATGCAGAACCCGTAGCTTCCGGGAGAGTAAGCCCAGCTCCCTGGGTTAGTGGGTTGGTGTCAGGCCCTGCGAGCCAGTTGTTAAAAAGACTAGCACCGAAAAATCTACAAGAGCAGAATGCAAACCGATACCAATGGCGACGACCACAGCGACGAAAAGGGACTTGCGATTGGAAGCTCGGTACGTGGAACTGCAGATCTCTCAACTTCATCGGGAGCACCCGCATACTCGCCGATATACTGAAGGACCGCGGGTTCGGAATCGTACCGCTGCAGGAGGTGTGTTGCGGCAACACACGTGAGCTGGGAACAGCTTTTATAGTGATGGGCGCCATTCAGAGGCGCGTGATCGGTTGGTGGCTGATCGAAGAAAGAATGTGCAGGCTGAGGCTGAGGATCAAGGGCCGATTCTTAAGGCTCAAGCATCCGTCATCATTTTTCGGAAAATAAAAAGCAGTTTTCTCACTGTAAATCAAAACATCGTCCATGAAAATATATTCACTGCATTCTATTCCTCATGTGGAGTACGGTGAATATATTTTCATAACAAAGACTTTTGTTTTGAACGAGAAAACTGCTTTCAAATGTTTAATGATGACAATGATTTCGATGACGAATTGTTCAACGTTAAACATCAGCATAATTAACGTGCACAGCCCTCACTCCGGAAGCACTGATGATGACAAAGACGCATTTTACGCGCAACTCGAACGCGAGTACGACCGCTGCCCAAGCCACGACGTCAAGATCATAAACGCTCAGGTAGGCCAGGAGGAGGAATTCAGACCGACGAAATAATAAATAGTTCAGCACACACCAGCTGACGAACGAAAATGGCCTACGCCTCCCGTATCGGTACACCTGGAGATCACCACAACAAACGGAATCGCAAACCGACCACGTTCTGATTGATGGACGGCACTTCTCCAACATTATCGACGTCAGGACCTATCTTGGCGCTAATATCGACTCTGATCACTACCTGGTGATGGTTAAACTGCGTCCAAAACTCTCCGTTATTAACAATGTACAGTACCGGCGGCTGCCCTGGTACGATCTAGAGCGACTGAAGCAACCGGATGTCGCCACCGCATACGCGTAGAATCTCGAGGCAGCGTTGCCGGACGAGGGTGTGCTTGATGTGGCCCCTCTAGAGGACTGCTGGAGTACAGTGAAAGCAGCCATCAACGACAAAGCCGAGAGCACCATCGGGTACGTAAAACTGGGTCGACGAAACGATTGGTTCGACGAGGAGTGCAGAGCGGTTCTGGAGGAGAAGAACGCAGCGCGGGCGGTAATGCTGCAGCATGGAACCCGACAGAATGTGGAGCAATACAGACATAAGCGGAAGCAGCAGACCCACCCCTTCCGGGGAAAAAAACGACGCCTGGAAGAAGCGGAGTGTGAGGAAATGGAACTGCTGTGCCATTCATAAGAACACGTAAGTTCTACCAGAAGCTCAACGCATCCCGCAAAGGCTACGTGCCGCAAGCCGAAATCTGCAGGGATAAGGACGGGAGCCTCCTGACGGACAAACGTGAGGTGATCGAAAGGTGAAAGCCGCACTTCGACAAACACCTGTATGGCAATGAGAATGTAGGCACGGGGGATCAATACAGCGGGGGATATGACTATGTTGGCGCAGCAGAAGACGAGAACGAACCAACTCCCACGCTGAGGGAAGTTAAGGATGCCATCCACCAGCTCAAAAACAACAAAGCGGCTGGTAAGGACGGTATCGCAGCTGAACTCATCAAGCTGTGCCCGGAAAAGTTGGCCACCTGTCTGCACCAGTTAGTAGTCAAGATATGGGAAACCGAACAGCTACCGGAGGAGTGGAAGGAAGGGATAACCTGTCCCGTCCACAAGAAAGGGGACAAGATAAAGTGTGAGAACTTCAGAGCGATCACCATTTTAAATACCGCCTACAAAGTGCTATCCTAGATCATCTTCCGTCGTCTGTCACCTAAGTCCTTAATGAGTTCGTGGGAAGTTATCAAACCGGCTTCATCGACGGCCGGTCGACGACGGACCAGATCTTTACCGTACGCAAATCCTCCAGAAATGCCGTGAATACCAGCTCCCAACGCACCACCTGTTCATCGGCTTCAAAGTACGACAGTATCGACCGCACAGAGCTATGGAGAATCATGGACGAAAACGGCTTTCCTGGGAAGCTGACTAGACTGATTAAAGCAACGATGGACGGTGTGCAAAACTGCGTAAGGGTTTCGGGTGAATTATCCAGTTCATTTGAATCTCGCCGGGGACTGAGACAAGGTGATGGACTCTCATGCCTACTCTTCAACATCGCTCTGGAAGGCGTGATGTGACGAGCCGGGCTCAACAGCCGGGGAACGATTTTCAAAAAATCCGATCAACTTGTGTTCTTTGCGGACAACATGGACATTATTGCCAGAACATTTGGAACGAAGGCAGAGCTGTACACCCGCCTGAAACGCGAAGCAGCAAAGGTCGGACTGGTGGTGAAAGTCTCAAAAACAAAGTACATGCTAGTAGGCGGAACCGAACACGACCGGATCTGTCTGGGTAGTAATGTTACGATAAACGGGGATACTTTCGAGGTGGT
Source organism: Aedes albopictus (assembly GCF_035046485.1). NCBI lineage: Eukaryota > Metazoa > Arthropoda > Insecta > Diptera > Culicidae > Aedes > Aedes albopictus. The sequence goes on along the minus strand of NC_085138.1, from coordinate 31,712,691 downwards.
GGAGGAATTCGTCTACCTCGGATCCTTACTGACAACAATGTGAGTCGTGAAATTCGGAGGCACATCATCAGCGGAAGTCAGGCTTACTACGGGCTCCAGAAGAAACTGTGGTCGAAAAAAGATTCACCCAAGCACCAAATGCACTATGTACAAAACGCTAATAAGACCGGTGGTCCTCTACGGGCACGAGAAATGGACGATGCTCGAGGAGGACCTGCAAGCACTCGGAGTTTTCGAGCGACGCGTGCTAAGGACGATCTTTGGCGGTGTGCTGGAGAACGGTGTGTGGCGGAGAAGGATGAACCACGAGCTCGCTGCACTTTACTGCGAACCCAGCATCCAGAAGGTGGCCAAAGCCGGATGGATACGGTGGACAGGGCATGATGCAAGAATGCCGGACAACAACCCTGCAAAGCTGGTGTTTGCAACTGATCCGGTTGGCACAAGAAGGCGTGGAGCGCAGAGAGCACGATGGGCGGACCAGGTGAAGTGTGACGTGGCGAGCATTGGGTGCGACCGAGGATGGAGAGCGGCAGCCACAAACCGAGTATTGTGGCGTACTATTGTTGATTATGTCTTGCCTGAAATGTGATGTTGAACAAATAAATGTATGTATGTATGTTAGAGCCTATACAAGTATGAACTTTATTCAGAATACAACGATAGACCGTTTGCTACGCATTTAGATTCGATGCCCTGACTCAGAGAAGTTCTTGACCTACATTCATTTGAAAGGTTATGTCAGCATGAACTTTTTTCATAGTGCTTCATGTGATCATTAGCTAGGTTTGTAGATCCCATGACCTATACTCAAGGGAGTTCCTAGATATCCTTTTACAGCCTCCTACTCTAACTTGTGCTCGCCTTTACCGCCATTTTGTTCTTCCCTCCGCCTCATTACCGCAAACTCTCCTTGAACCTCACATTAATTATTCTAAAAGTACGCTACGCAGACTGTCAAAGTTTTAATCCCTCCTACTTAAGATGTAAAGGACCCATATAGCCGAGGCGGTAAGCGTGCATAATCATACTGAGAGTTAGGATTCCATTCCCAGTCGGACCAGGAACTTTTGGTTATGAAATTTTACTTTCCTTCCTTGGTCTCAGACTATCTGCTTGCCTGCCACCCCAAGAAACATTAGTTCGGGCAAATAACCTGGAAGAGAAAGTTAAGCGTGGGTCCCAAGATGAACTAGCCAAGAGCAAAAAATCTCGTTAATACAGATAAAAAACCCTAATTAATCCACCTAGCGGTGATGGCGCCTTTCTCGTGCCTTCGAAACCCCATTTCAATAAAAATTAAGCGAAATGTTGATGTATATCGCACTTTCATACAATTAACAGAAATCCATTTCATGATACCAGAAATCATATCGTTTATCTGGCTTTTAATATTTGAGCCTCAAACTCTTAAGAAAAAGACGCTATCTTGAATTTGAAGCTGCCATTTAGGATTTAAGATTGCCATCTCGGATGTTCTGGTCGCCATTTTTGGCGTCCAGGCATCTTCCCTACGAAAAATATACTTCATTGAACAGCCGCCATCTTGATTTTGGACCAACATCTTGGATATTCAAGTCGCCATTTTTGGAATCCAGAAATCATCCCCATACCAAATATACCAAAAATGCATTGGTTCAGGCCCTAAAACTCCATTAAAGAGCCGCGATTTTGAATTCGGAGCCGCCATCTTAAGTTTTAGTGGAGCTTCTGGTCTTCAGTGTTGATTTCCGTACAAAACTCGCCAACCATGATGTATCGCATGATGGGGCTAGTTCAGTTTTATGTACGGCCAGTTCTACCGGTGCTGGTCCGGATCACTGAAATGGCCATAACTTTGGAACGCCTTGGCCGATCTGGACCATTTTTAATAACAAACAATTCCAGTTAGATTCAAGCTATAATCCGAAAAATCCGCCAATGGGAAGTGCCTTAAAAGTGAGTGAACTTATTTTGCGTACATACATACATACATACATACACACATACAGACATAATCTTAATTCGTTGAACTGAGTTGATTGGTATATGCGACTTGATCCTCCGAGCCTTTTTTCGAAAAATCGTTTTTTTAATTGAACATATAGTTTAAGTGTATGAGAAAGGCAAAACATTACTTTCGAGCTTTTTAGCTTTAGTTATCTAACTAAACAAATAGATTTCAAGATCTTTTTTGGTAGCAAAGTTTATAATCTTTCAAATGCGATAAGTTTGACCATTTTCAAGTTATAGCCAGTTTGAGACAAGCAAAGTCAAAAACATGTAAAGTTCAATTACTACGTAACGGTTGAGATTTGACCATATGCGTAAAACATTTTTTTTCACCGGTCTGAACCTGTTTGCTTGCTAACGTTCATGAGGTTATCAAAAAATCCTAGCTTTGCTCTGTCGCATATATTAAGCCGCTTTCGGAGGGACACCCGCAACTGGTTACGGCACTACCGGCTGTCCCTAATGTGGTCCTAACCTATTTCTTTGATAACCAGTCATCAGGTTATCAGAAAAGCCGTTATTTGTTGAATCGCATGCATGGGTTAGGTACTCTTTTTTATTTGGCCACATCCGCCGGGACCCCCGGAACCGGTTCCGGAACACTACTGGTTCAGATATGGACTAATATTGTTTTCCTGCTAACCGTTCATCAGGTTATCGAAAATGCCGCTGTTTGATGTGTCGCATGCATGGGTTTGGTACTCTATTATATTTGGCCACTTCCGGTGGGACATCTGGAAGCGGTTCCGAAACATTACCGGTTAAGATGTGGTCTGATACTGTTTTCCTGCTAACTGTTCATCAGATTATCGAAAAAGCCGCTGTTTGATGTGTCGCATGCATGAGTTATGTTAAATTTGATATTTGGCCACTTCCGGCGGGACACCCAGAACCGGTTCCGGAACATTACCGGTTCAGCTATGGTCTGAGACTATTTTCCTGCTCACCGTTCATCAGATAATCGTAAATGCCGTGGTTTCATGGGTCGCATGCATGGGTTTGGTGCATGTTCATGTCTGTCCCCTTCCAGGGATACCGATCCGGAACACCTAAATGGCCATAACTCCGGAACGGCTGGACCGATCCGAACCATTTTCAATAGGAAACAATGGGACCAGATTCTGCGTCCAATGAGCCGTTGATCGTTAAAATCGGTTGATATTTACTGTCTAAAAGTGAGGTGACCTTTTTTGTACACATACACACACACACATACATACACACACACACACACACACACACACACACACACACACACACACACACACACACACACACACACATACACACACAGACATCATCTCAACTCGTCGAGCTGAGTCGATTGGTATATGAAACTTGCCCCTCCGGGGGCTCTATCAAAATTTCATTTTTGGAGTGAACATATAGCCTTTCGGTACACCTTGGTGTACGAGAAAGGCAAAAAGGTTCTCAAAACCATCATAATACTAAAATAAAATATATTAGGTTTTATTATGGTTCTCAAAACCTCTACTTGTGAGGGACACGATATACTCATGCAAAATGATCATTGCCAGAGGAAGATCTCAGTTGATACCGGTGGAAGAGCTCATACAATGCTGACAGGCAGGCTTTGTCATAGTCAGGACCTTACTCCAAGAAGAAGAAGATAAAAAAAAGAAGATGTGTCCAAGTAGATTTTTCGATCACTGCGTTATAGTTGCACGTGCAATGTACACCTTGATGTGCACATTCGTTTAAGGGTGCATGCCACGCCCAGGGGTAGACATTTCGACATCACCATAAAACTTGCACTTTCCGACGACCCCACGCGAGTTCATTCAACAGCGTAGTTCATCGTTCTTATGAGGCTATAAACAACAGCCAACTTCAACCAGTGTGCGGTACAAAACCACACCGTGTTTAGGTGGAGAACCCGTCACGTGTTTGCTATAAATCGTTCGTAGAATGCGCGACTTTCGCTAGTAGATAGGAGCTGTTAAATCGAAAGCGAAACCTTGAAATTCGCCAATATTTGCTCATGATGATATCAATAAATGGCTACTGCTCTGGTGGTACCCACCTACAACATAAAAGCCACTAAAGATAACGAACTTTCCAATCCACACCGTAGCGCTGACGAGAAAAGGCGAAGAATCTGCTTCAGTCTGACACGCAACGCACGAGACAGCTTAAATAAACGTTTGTTTTATGAGAAACACAGTGCCATTGGTGGGTGTGGAGTCCACACCACACTCGTTTTTTTTCTGGGGTAAAGTTCCAGACTAGACTTTGATGGCCAATATCGATTAGATATACGGTTTAACGACGTGTACCACTTGCGGTTTCGATGTAGTTTTGCTTTCGTTTTATACTCTACTTATCATAATGTCATGCACTGCAGCCATTCGATACGGCAATGGCCTGCGATTGTTTCAATAAATGACGATTGGTGGTAGTTTGGATTTACAGTCTTAAGATACTTAGAACGACCATCAGTGATTCGTGACGAGTCCTAAACAAAGATCTTAGACTCTAAAGCTGAATTCCCACCATTCGTTATTCTCGAAACAGAATTTCTGAAGAAGTTCTAGGCGAAATTCTCAGTGAAATTAATGTTTTTTTTATTCTTTAACCACTTGACCTAATTTACAGCTCTTTTGTTCACTAGGGCACTGCGTGAGCTATTCCAATTGGCACTTACACTTTGTACAGCGCCTTAAATTTATTCTATTCTTATTCTACTATATCAAGCTGGTTGCCTTTGCACTGCTGTCACTTTTATACCCTGTCCGTGGTAGAATGATGAACACGAGGATGTTGAATTGATATGTGGCTCATTGTTCCTTTTCCAGTCCGATCGAAAGTACATTATGAGTTGCCGATATCCAAGTTTCCGGGTCCGTTAGAGCATATGTTCAGAAAAGGCTCAGGTGTCAGCCGGAAGAGCAACTGACGAAAAATTGCAAGTTCCGAGGCTGGGTTCGAACCCATGACCATCCAATTATGAAGTGAACGTGCAGCCACTACGCCACGAGTCCCGGCAAAATTAATGTTTTGTATGAAGAATAATTTCTGATACTTAAAATTATCAGAAGAAAGATAACCTTGAGTAATTTCTAGATACATAAGAAATCCAAGCTGTCCCGAAGAAAGTCTGCCAATTTTCCGTTGTTGCAGTTTTGAGTTTAAATTATAGCCCCTCAATTAGCAATTGCTCCACTAGACATGGGGGAAACAGGAAACTTTACTCGTCCACTATCTACCTTTTTTTATTTTTCCCGCAACCGAAACTGAAAACCCTGATTGTCAGCGACCCATCCAAACCATATCTGATATTTCATGAAACGGTTGGGTTAAGCACCTTCTGCTGACTCCCTTTTAGATCTGCAAATGTGCTCTAGCAGTACTCTCCACACATATTTTCAAGCTACATGATAATGTTTTCCGCACATGTGATAGCAATAACCCCTGGCATGAATTTTGTTTCGAACGTTTTGGGGGAACCAAATGCGAAATCCAACCTTCAAACGTCACCCATTTTAGACGTGCAAATTTAACAGTTTGGTTTAGTCGATAGCTGTTGTGTTGTGGTTCACGCTGTATCCAGTGAGGATAATATCTGATCCTATCTAAACTACATGGCTGACGAGAGACGCGCTACAGGGCTACCAACAGGGCACGAAAACTTTCCCACCAACGACACAGACGACTTGGCTTCTCGTCGCTTAGCTGTGCGTAGGTCGACGACAATCGTCCATCACTCCATCCCATAACTTGTCGTTGGTTCACGGTAGCCCTCAAGATGCATCGCTCTGCTGTGTCATCAGAGCCACTGCCATAATTTTGCATATTTTATTACTCGTTAACATGAAACACAGGGACTTCGTCCGCGACGACGACGATGATGGCAAAGTTGATAGCTTGGAGTATGTTTCCGAGAAAATAATATCGATATAAACGATAACGACGATGACGGAGGCTTGCGACGGCAATGCAGGCGAGCAAGCTCACCGGTTGAGTCAACTATTGCACGCTTTGGTGCACGTAGGAGTTACAGGGCCGTTTTGATGGCTGAAATGTGTTAACGGACTCGTTTCAGCATGGATATTAGTTAATATTCGTCATCCAGCACTTTATCGGTTACCTCGGTAAACAGTTTCTATGCGGCCCACATAGATGTTTGTTGAAGTGCTGCTTCCACCTTTCGACTACTTCGCGTTCATCCAACAGTATATAGCTGTTCCTCTCCCAGGACATGCAGCAGTTCAACTACTCTTCTTATTCTTAGCTTCCTATTTTTATTACTCGTGGAACAACGTCTCAACTGGGACAATGTCTCAGCTTAGTTTCCATGAACACTTCCACCCACAGTTATTACCTACGAAAAGAATCTAGACTGACCTGGACTAGATTACGGAAGCCCTCAGCATGATCTTGTTGAATATCAACGCGTTTACCATTTCATCTATATCCATCCTTAAGTTAACTCACCAACTAAAGTTTTGAATTTGAACCAACAATACACACCACTTTCTCCCATGTGACATCAATCCGAGGGAATGATGGGTGTTACTGTGACCTCAAAATCAACCTCTATCAAGCGCAATCTTGGCGCTTAATGTGCTATAAGTACTTTTACGGCTGCACCGATAAAATTACCTTCCATCCTAGCATATAAAACAACGACGACAACGAACGCCACTTACGGCGCTCGACCGAAGACCATCCATGATTTAAGTGTAATCTTTCAATTTCCTGCACACAAACAACTAATCGAGGTGTCTTTGTCTTTCTTTTCCCCCTCCTTACAGAGCTTGGGCATATTGGCCTCGATTCCGGCGGCCCTGCTGATCATCTCGCTGGTGTTTCTGCTGCTGTACCTGCTGACCAGATGCTGCGACCGGAAGCCGCGGAAGCCGAAATCGCACGGCTGCCAGAAGTGCACTCTGGTGTTCTTTGCGCTGGTGTGCTGCGCAGCGATCGGGCTGGGGCTGTACGGGAACGACGATCTGCACAACGGGGTGCTGCAGATCTTTGGCTCCGGGAGGAAAATCGAGGAGCTGATACTGAGCGTGAGAAATCAGGTGAGTTTCTGGGAATTATTTGTACTACATGTGATCGATGATAAGATTTTATTTGTGGCCACACTTCTTGTTCCTCAGTTACGCTCAAAAAATACTAGAATTCGTTCTAGACGAATTACTCCATCACTTCCAAGGTACCCTAATCTATCATAACACTGCTGCCAAGGCTAGTTCTGTCTCGCTCAGTTTCACCTACCAGCATGTACTTTGTTTTTGACGCATTTATCATCAATTCACTCTTTCCACTTCGCATTCCAGGCGGTTGTACATCTTTGCCACTGTTCCAAATGTTCTGGCGATAATGTCCATGTCGTCCGCAAAGCATACAAATTGACCGAATTTTGCGAAAATCGTTCCCCAGCTATTGAGCCCGGCTCATCGCATCACACCTTCCAGAGCGATGTTGAAGAGTAGACATGAGAGTACATCATCTTGTCCCAGGCGAGATTCGAATGAACTGGATAGTTCATCCGAATCCCTTACGCAGTTTTGCACACCGTCCATCGTTGCTTAAATCAGTCTAGTCAGCTTCTCAGGAAAGCCGTTTTCGTCCATGATTCTCCATAGCTCTGCGCGGTCGATACTGTCGTATGCCGCTTTGAAGTCGATGAACAGGTGATGCGTTGGGACCTGGTATTCACGGCATTTCTGGAGGATGAAGATCTGGTCCGTTGTCGACCGGCCGTCGATGAAGCCGGCTTGATAACTTCCCACGAACTCATTCGTTCTAGATGACAGACGACGGAAGATGATCTGGGATAGCACTTTGTAGGCAGCATTCAAAATAGTGATCGCTCTGAAGTTCTCACATTCCAAATGGTCGCCTTTCTTGTGAATGGGCCAGATTACCCCTTCCTTCCACTCCTCCGGTAGCTGTTCGGTTTCCCAGATGCTGACTATCAACCGGTGTAGACAGGTGGTCAAAATTTCTAAACCCATCTTGATGAGTTCAGCTGCGATACCTTCCTTACCAGCTGCTTTGTTGGATTTGAGCTGGTTAATGGCATCCTTAACTTTCCTCAGCGTGTGAGTTAGCTCATTTCCGTCCTCTGCTGCACTGGCACCGTCGTTTCCTCCGTCGTTTCGTTCCGTTGCCGTGGTCTCTCATGCCTACGTTCTCCACGCCATTCAGGTGCTAATCGAAAAGCTGCTTCCACCTTTCGATCAAATCACGTCCGTCCGTCAAGAGGACTCCATCCTAACCACTGCATATTTCGGCTCGCGGCACGAGGTCGTTGAGCTTCTGGTAGAACTTCCGTGTTTCATGGGAACGGCACAGCAGCTTCGCACTCCGCTTCTTTCATGTGGCGTTTTTTTCTCCAGAAAGAGGCGGGTCTACTGTTTCCGCTTCTGTGTGTAACGTTCTACGTTCTGCCGGGTTCCTTGTTGCAGCATTACCGCCTGTGCTGCGTTCTTCTCCTCCGAAATCGCTCTGCACTCCTTGTTGATCCATTAGTACTGACGCGTCGGCTCCGTTTCACGTACCCGATAGTGTCTTAGCTGCGCTGTTGATTGTATTATAGTTTCAGTTGAAAACTGAATTAATGACATTTTTTCTTTTTCTTCCGCTGCTTTTGCCACAATGCCACAAGTGCCACGCTGTATTGAGTACCAGATATACAATATAACGTGCCACCTCCGACATTAAACGCAAGGCAAAAGCAGTGGAAGTAAAAAAATGTCGCTAATTCGGTTTTGAACTGAAAACATATTACTCCAGCTGTAGCCAAGAGAGGCTCTCTCATTTAACTACACTGCCCGAGATTTTGCGCGGATGCTAAGCTGTTTGCCGGTATCGTACATTCAGAATCGATATTTGTATCGGAGAAGTGCTGTCCATCAATCAAAACGTGGTCGATTTGTGATTCCATGCAGAAGATCCATAGAGAGCCAGCGCAAGATCAAATGGCTACATTATTGATCGGTTACAGAGTGGCGGTGCAAAACCTCACTAAGCACCTAGAAGAGGAAGGACACCAAGCACATCTCAATAACCCAATGCTTCTACTCGAGTTGGTAGGCAGACTGCTCGCTAACATAAAGCTAGACTGGTCGTTATACAACCAACGGTATGCGGAGGTAATCGTTCGGGCAGTCTCGCAGTACATGGCGACCCTGGTCCAAACGGCTATAGATGTAACTCTACACTACGCAACAGTGGTGTCATCGAGGTTACTCCAAGTTACTCAATGAGTAACCAGCTCTTCAGATCGGAAATTGAACTTTTTTTGACTTACAAGCCATAAATGGTATGAGAATAGGAATCTTAGAAATTACCTTTTTTGATTCATGTATAGTTTAACTGAAACTCTACGATTTTTTGGCGGGTTTGACCTATACACATGATTTTGTTCCATTTTAAAAACTTGTAAAGTAAAAACCTCATATGTGGAATTAAGAGTTTTTTCCATCTTCCTGGCTATAAGAAGATTTCCAATGTTTTTTTTGCTTCCACGCGTGCGAAAAATCTGTGATACTGGAACTTCTTCCAGAGATTCCTACAGAAATTCCTGCATAGACAGGAAACATTCCAAGGATTTTTCTCAGAATCTCGTCAAGTGCAGTGGTTCAGAAATTCCTCCACAGTTTTGTAAATTTCGTTAAGAAGTTCTTGACACTATCGATTCCTAAACAAAACTTCTCGGGGGATTATTTTAGGAATTCTTACGTGCACTTCAGAAATCCCCACGCGAATGTCTTCACGAATTCTCCTAGAGTTTCTTTCCGAAATTCCTGTAGAGCTTTCCCCGAAAATTTATCTAATGAATCGTCCTAGAAACCTTTCCACGATTTCTTCCATGGATTCCGTTAGAAAATATTTCACTGATTCTTTTAGTAATCCCTCTGGGTATTCTTTTGGAAAATATTTAAAGAATTATTTCAAAAAATCTTCCTGGGAATCTTTGAGGAATTCTTTCACAGAATCATCAATTGATTGTTTCAGAAATTCTACCACAAATTCTTTCAGAATTTCTTGTAATTCTTCTATCATTGTTCCAGGATATGTCCAAGATTTCCTTTTAATTTTCTCCGGAATTTCCATAGTAATTTCTACAGAGTATGCTTCTCAACTTCCTTCAGTAAAACAAACTTACTTTAGATTCCTCCACACATGTGAGTGCCGTCCATGGAGATTTCTCCATGGAATTTCTCCATGAAAAGAGTCCAAAAAATCCTCCAAGGAATCTTTTGGAAAATCTCCACGGATTTTTTTTTCCAGAAATTCCTCCAGTCCTTTAAATCTCAGATATTCGAGATTCCACAAATTTCTACGAATTTTCCTTTGGAAAATCTTCCTGGGATCTTTTACGAAATCCTTGCAAGCTTTCTATAAGAAATTTCTCCACTGAGTCCTTCCGCTATTCCTCCAACAATCTCTCCAAAAATGTCTCCTGGGGTTTCTTTAAATTTCATCCACGGATTCCTTTAAACACTTCTAGAATTTTTTCCAGAAAATGTACTAAGGATTCCTTTAGGGATTTGTTCGCGAATTCCGCTATCGGTTCCATTTAGAGATTTCTCAGGAAATTTTCAGAAAATCATACAGGGATGCCTCCAGAAATTTATCTAGAGTAGCTTCTAGGTAGTGTTCTTTGTTTTTCTTCCTGAAATTATTCCAAAGATTCAATTAGAATTTAGACAATCTTTTATAAATTCCCTATGAATTTCCTCAGGGATCACTTCTGAATTGTTTTCAAAGATTCGTTGTGAAATTTTTCCAGAAACTCCTTCAGAAATTCCTTGAGACATTTTTCCAGGGCTTCAATTAGAAATTGAATTTTGAAATTTGTTCAATTTCATTTCGGAGATTTTTCCTGGAATTCCTAAAGGAAATCCTTCAGGTTTGTCTCGGCAGTTTTCTTCATACATTTCTCTAGAGCTTTTGAAGAATATCTTTCATAGGTTTACTTGACAAATTTATCCAGTGTTTTCTTCCCAATTTCCTGTTGAGATTCTCCAAATATTTCTCCAATGGCTTTTGTGAAAATTTCTTCGAGGATTCTTTCGGATATTCTTCCTGTGATTTCATTAGAACTTTAGAAATTCTCAATTCCTGCATAAATTCGTCCAAATATTCCTTTACAAAATCATACAAATAATTCTTCAAAGATTCATACAACGATTCTCGCAGAAGTTCTTTCAGCAATTTTTTACGAAAATCATCAACGGGATTCATTGAGAAAGTTCTCTAAAAATTCCTTTAGAAATTTTTTAGACAACTTCTGAAGAATTTCTTTCCTGGATTCCTTTCAAAACTGTCCCATGGCTTTCTGTAGCTATTCCTCCAGGGATACTTAAAAAAACCCTAATTTATCCACCTAGCGGTGATAGTGCCTTTCTCGTGCTTTAAAATATCCTTTCAACAAAACTCGAGCGATATGTTGATGACATTGACATAAATACAAAATGAAAACTGCTTGCTAAATCTACTCAATATGGATACATTTTATATTAGCATAACATCCAATATTCAGAAAATATAAGACAACGATCCAAAACTCAAACCAAACAAGTGTCATGAAGTTTGTCGGGGTCCGTGGCGTAGTGGTCCACACGTTCGCTTCATAAGCGGATGGTCATGGGTTCGAACCCAGCCCCGGCACTTGCAATTTTTCGTCAGTTGCTCTTCCCCCCGAGAGCAACTGACACCTGATCCTCTTCGGAGCCTGTGCTCTAACGGACCCGGAAACTTGGATATCGGCGAACCGCAACTCATAATGGACGACCCCAATTGGACTGGAAAAGGATCAGTAGCCACACATCAGCATCATCGTGCTCATCATTCTACTGTAGACAGGGTAGAAAAGTGAAAGCAGCACAAGGCACCAGTTCGATATAGTTGAATTAGAATAGTATAAATTTAGGCGCTGTACAATGTGTAAGTACAGCGTCCAATAGGAATCGCTCACGTAGTGCCCTGGTGGACAAAGGAGCTGTAAATTAGGTTAAGTGATTAAGAATAAAAAAGTGTCATGAAGCCGCATAATTTTGAAACGTCATTTTAGATTTTCCGATCATCATTTTATGACTCCGGATATCTACCCCAACTAAACTAACTTGAACATTGAGACACAATCTTGGATGTTCTGGTATTCATTTTTGGACTCTGCGCCTCAAATTACATAAAATAGTCGCCGTATTGAATTTTGGCATGTCGTTTATGGTTTTCTGGTTACCAGTTTTGGACGAAAACCGGCATTCTTCCCCATTCAAACTATAGTCATATTGCAGACCTTGTGAAACAGCGCACAGCTTGGGTTTTCTGATTACAAATTTTGAATTCTGGACATATTTTCATACAAAATATGCCCATAATGCAAGAATTAAAAATCCTATAAAATAGGCTCTAACTTGAATACTGGGCCATTATCTTGGACTTTGGACCGCTATCTTGGATACTCTGGTGGACTCCGAACATATTTCCCATACCAAATACACTTATTTTACATAGTTTTAGAGCTCAAAATTCCTTAAAACAGCCACCATCTTCTGTTGACGCATTCAAATTCTTATTTTTCCATTCAACGTTGACCCATCCTGCTATAAATTTACACCTTAGGAATCTGATATGGTACGATTTGATGAGATCGCTTTAGTTTTGTCTATATTTTGTTCTCATATATAAGAATTTAGACCTATTCGTCACTGTTGTTCATACCTAATGTTTATCAAGCCATTAAACAAAGCCACGATTTAATTTTTCACATGAACGTTGGTTCTGCTACACAACAGCTAGTCTCTAATGTGATCTAAGGCTATTTTCTTGCTAACCGTTCATTAGATTATCAAAAAATCTGCGATCTGATGTGTCATATGTATGGGTTTAATTAATTTTTATATTTGGTAATTTCCGGTGGGATAGCCGGATCTGATTCCATGAGTCATGGATCATGATACTACCGGTTGTCCCAATTATGGTCTGAGAATATTTTATTGCTATTTATTCACCTTTACCTAATCACCGCGATTTGATATATCGCATGAATGGGTTTGCTTCACTTTTACTTCTAACCACTTTCGAAGCCACAGCTGAACCCGCAACACTACCGGGAATCTAATGTGGTCTGACCCTATTTTTCCATCAGGTTGTCGATAAGTCGTGATCAGTCTTGTTAGAGATCACAGTCATTTGAACCTTTTCGTCGATATTCGGCCTCCTTTGTCTCCGACATTCGCAACACAGGCGAAACTACTGTTCGAAACAAAAATGTCAAACGAATGCACTTCACCACGATAGCGGCTTCGGGAGACGGTTCGGCTTTTGTTATTCCTGTCTTCTTCCATAATAAGAGCTATGTTGCCCATCTGTGTGTCGTATTCAATGCAACATGCAATAATAAAATAATATTAACATTCATAATCGGAATTGGCTGAAAATCTATGCGTTAAGCTAGAATTAGACACATGTCATCGTGTCAGATGACATTGATTTGACCCTTTCTTATGTTTATTGATCTTCGTTCTACTGTTCGTATTGTGTGTAGATAAGAGGTAACGATAGCGCACGAATGTAACAAAGCCGACTGACACCCGACTGCGGCAACGAAATGAAGGTAGTAAAAAATGTCGAATGTTTACAAGACTGGTCGTGATTTGATGTACCGCATCCATGGGTTTGGTTATATTTTACATTTTACTACCCGGATCTGATTCCGGGTAACTACCGGCTGAACCAAATATGGTCTAACATTATTGTCTTGTTAACTGCTCATCGGTTAACCAAAAACGCTGCAAATTGAAGGTGTCACATGCAGAGTTTGACTATTTCGACGGGACTCTCGGAACCAATTCCGGAACACTACCAGTTGTCTTTAGTGTGACGTAAGGCTATATTCTAGCTAACTGTTCATCAGGTTATCGCAAAAGCCACGACTTGATGTGTCACATGCCTGGATTTGGTTTACTTTTACATTTGGCCTCTTCCGGCCACTCAAAACCGATTCCGAAACACTTGCTGGCCGTTCATTAGGTAATCTAAAAAGCCGCTATTTGATGTGACGCATGTACGGGTTTGTTTCTCTTTCAGATTTAACCACTTCGGTGGGATCCCCGGAACGGGTTCCGGAACACTACTGGTTCAGATGTGGTCTGAGATGGTTTTCCTGCTCATTGTCCATTAGGTCATCGAAAATGCCGTGGTTTGATGTGCCGCATGCATAGGTTTGGTTCACTTGTATATTTGGCCACTTCCAGCGGGACGACTAGAACCGGTTCCGGAACACTACCGGTTCAGATATGGTCTGAGATGATTTTCCTGCTCATTATCCATCAGGTCATCGAAAATGCCGCGGTTTGATGTGTCGCATGCATGGGTTTGGTTCAATTGTATTTTTGACCACTTCCAGTGGAACGCCTAGAACCGGTTCCGGAACACTACCGGTTCAGATATGGTCTGAGATGATTTTGCTGCTCATTGTCCATCAGGTCATCGAAAATGCCGTGGTTTGATGTGTCGCTTGCATGGGTTTGGTACAATTGTATATTTTGCCACTTCCAGCGGGACGCCCAGAACCGGTTCCGGAACACTACCGGTTCAGATATGGTATTAGACTATTTTTCAGCTTACCGCTCATCAGGTTATCGAAAATGCCGTGGTTTGATGTGTCGCATGCATAGGTTTGATGCATTTTCATATCTGGTCCCTTCCTGGGGTACCGTTCCGGAACACCTAAATAGCCATATCTCCGGAACGGCTGAACCGATCCGAACCATTTTCAATAGGAAACAATGGGACCAGATTCCGCGTTGAATGAACCGTCGGTCATTGAAATCGGATGAGGTTTACTGCCAAAAAGTGATGTGAGTTTTTTTGTACACACACATACAGACACACACACACACGCACACACATACACACACACATACACACACACAGACATCACCTCAATTCGTCGAGCTGAGTCGATTGGTATATGTGATTTGACCCTCCGGGCCTTCTATAAAAAAGTCATTTTTGGAGTGAACATATAGCCTTTCCAGTACACTTAGTGTACGAGAAAGGCAAAACTTTTAAAAAATTACTCCAGCAATTCCTCCATCAAATCTTCCGAACATTCTTTCAAAAATTTGAAAAAAATCTCTAAGATGCCTTTAGAATACATATCTTGAAGTTATTATTTCCCGAGCAGAAGAGAATATCAACAGCACAATAAAATATGTTATTTTGGCATAATAACTGTATAATGGAATCCGTACTTTTTGTGTTATTAACATATCTTATTATGTTATGAACTTGTCTGTCATAAGCGGCAAAATAACAGAAATCATAACAAAAAATGTACCTCGAAGACCAATTTAATAACATGTTTTGTTAGATTCCATAACAACTTTATAACAACGAATTTTGCAGTGAATTTGAAAACTTGTTTTTATTGTGCTATAGTTCATCACATATTTGTACATTTTCAATAGTAGAATAATAACAAAAATGAGTCTTCAACAAAGTATATTATTGAAATGTTATTTAGTGGATGAATCTCAATAACATGATCATAACAAAATTAGGTTGCCCAACAAAACATGTTATGAAAAAGTAATACTTTGATAAGTTAATAATAACAAACTATGATATAAAAACAGGCTATGTGATTCTATTGTTATGAATTTGATATTCTCCTCTGCTCGGGTTTCGAAATTCCTGCAGGTATTCTTCTTCACGAACTTCTTTTGGAATTTCTTTAAGGATTGTGTTGAAATTCGCGCAGGAATCTCCAGGAATATCTTAAGTGTATCGAAACATTTCTGCATAGCAGATCTGAACATCCCAGAAGCCTCTGCTATATCTACTTTTGATGCCAGGTTCGGATCTCCATCCGGACCTGGCGCCATATCAGAAATAACTTCACTGTTTCCTCCACAAATTCATACAGGAATTACTTCACAGATTCCTGCATGATTTCTTTCAACGATTGCAGCAGGAATTTCTCCAGAGATTTTTTGCAAATCTTCCTTCTCAGATAACTTCAAGATTTTTTCCAAGAATACCTCTAGGAGATTCTCAGAAAAATTGATCGGAGTTTCTTCAGAAATTCTTTAGCAAATTTTTCGAGAAATTCTTCAGAAATTTTAAATGAATATAATAAAAACAAATCACGTATTTGAATTTAACGATGAGATTCAAATGTTTTTTTTTTTACAATTTTCGGGTGCATGGAAAAGCAATTACGATAAAGGCGAGCAAAATGCACTTCATGGGGAATAAGTAACTCTAAGCGTTTTTTTTTATTTCTTTACCACAGAGGTATCATCTAGATGAGGAAAACTAATCCATATACATATAGTATGTAGGGTATTGTACCATTTGGGCAGGTGTACCTATTTTGGGCACTTGTCGCTATAACTAAGTCAATTTCAAACCGATTAATTTCAATTTTTGTACATAGTTAGATACTGTACGTGCCTAACTCTGGACAAAATTTCAAATTAATCAGTTTGAAAACGACTTAGTTATAGCGGCAAGTGCCCAAAATAGGTACACCTGCCCAAATTGTGCTTCAAAAATGTTGGCCATTGACGGAAGTTCACGACTTTCGTTTTATTTTGTAAACTAGTGAAATTGGAAACTTAGAATAATCAGCTCTGATTTTGTCTCGACAGCACTGGCGCATACCATATGGAACTAAGGTAATGTTAAGGTTTTCGTCACGGGTTTTATTCACAAAATTATTTAAAGATTACCCAAAAATTTTCTCCTGCAGTTCCTATACGGGCTTTTTGCCTTTCTCGTACACTAAGTGTACTGGAAAGGATATATGTTCACTCCAAAAATGACTTTTTGATAGGAAGCCCGAAGGGTCGAGTCACATATACCAATCAACTCAGCTCGACGAACTGAGGTGATGTCTGTGTGTGTGTATGTGTGTGTGTGTATGTGTGTATGTGTGTATGTGTACAAAAAAACTCACATCACTTTTTGGCAGTAAACCTCAACCGATTTTGATGATCGACGGTTCATTCGACGTGGAATCTGGTCCCATTGTTTCCTATTGAAAATGGTTCAGATCGGTCCAGCCGTTCCGGAGTTATGGCCATTTAGGTGTTCCGGACCGGTACCCCTGGAAGGGGCCAGATATGAAAACGCTCCAAACCCATGCATGCGACACATCAAACCACGTCATTTTCGATAACTTGATGAATGGTTAGCAGGAAAATGGTCTCAGACCATATCTGAACCGGTAGTGTCCCAGAACCAGTTCCGGGTGTCCCGCTGGAAGTGGCCAAACATAAAAGCGAGCTAAACCCATGCATGCGACATATCAAACCGCGGCTTTTTTGAAAACCAGATGAACGGTAAGCAAGACAATAGTCTCAGACCATATCTGAACCGGTTGTGTTTCAGAACCGGTTCCAGTGTCCCGTCGGATGTGGCCAAGTATAAAAGTTAATCAAAGCTATGCATGCGACATATCAAATAGTGGCTTTTTTGATATCCTGATGAACAGTAAGCAGGAAAATATTCTCAAAACATATCGGAACCAGTAGTGATCCGGAACCGGTTCCAGGTGTTCCGCCGGAAGTAGCCAAATATAAAAATGAACTAAATCCATGCATGCGACATATCAAACCGCGTATTTTTCGATATCCTTGTGAACATTAAGCAGGAAAATATTCTCAGAACATATCTGAACCAGTAGTAATCCAGAACCAGTTCCGGGTGTCCCGCCGGAAATGGCCAAATAAGAAACTGAACCAAACCCATCCATGCAACACATCAAATCGCGGCTTTTGGATAACCTGATGAACGGTTAGCAAAAAAATGGCTCAGGTAACATCAGAAACTACTGGTACTGTTCCGGAATCGATTCCGGGTGCCCCGCCGAAAGTAACCAAATATTAAAGTCAACCAAACACATGCATGCGACACATCAAATCCTGGCTTTTCAGGTGTCTTGAATAAGCAAAAAAAATTTCCGACAATATTTGGGACAACCGATACTGTTCCGCAACCGATTATGGGTGTTCCGTGATCATCAAATGGATCAGGTGTCAGATTGCACAAAATTTAAACTTCCGGAAGTAGCAGCTGCACGAGAAGCCGCTTCGGGTGTAAGTAACAGCACAATATCGGATCATTCGTGCATGGAACACGCTTGCATGGAAAAAATAAATCCTCGTTCCAGTCGACTTTTTGGATTCGTTTTTGGTCCCATATGAACTGTACAAAATTTCAGAGCAATCGGTGAAACTATAATTTATCGCAAGCGATTCAAAGTTTGGATAGGATTTACTATAGGAAAAGTTACACTTCCGGACAAAAACATCCCAGAGCTCTTAATTCAAATCGAACAACGCTTCTTGTATAAACATAATTTGTGAACTATTCCTTCGAAGACCGCTGTATATCACTGTGACATTTGATCATTTTTTAATTCGACAAATGTCGAATGAGCGAAGTACGAATTAAAAACAGTCGTATTAACAAATGATTACTACGGGGGGTTTGACAGTACATCAAATAGCAGCTTTTTCGATAACACGATGATGATTCGTAAGACCATATTTTAGACAACCGGTAGTGTCCCGAAACCGGTTCTGGGTGTCCCACTGGAAGTGGTCAAACGTAAAAGTGATCCATACCAATGCACGCGATACATCAAATCGTGGTTTTCTAAGTAACCTAATGAACATTTGCAATGAAATGGTCTCAGACTATACTTGGGAGACTCGGTATCCCACCGAAATTGACCAAATGTACCGTGCGACACATCAAACCACCGTTTTTTTAATAACCTGAGGAACGGTTAGCTATAAAATAGGCTCACACCACATTAAAGACTACCGGTGAACAAAATCTATACAAACGATAAATATGTGTAGGAGAAACAAAATTTGACAAATTAAACCCACATATAAACAGACTATACTCACTACATATCATTGTTGTTTTTAACAGTTGATTAAAATATTTATCAGTTCGCCAATTGAACGCTTACAGCGCACGCATCGTTTGTGCTCCTGTTTGACGTTTATTCACTACCGCCGTTTAGCTAGCGGATCGCAATTTGTTGTAAGTAATATGTCTGTTTATCTGTGCTGTGCTCATCAAATCACACAATTTCAGATTCCTGAGGTAGAAATATTATGCTTTTTGTTGAAATTCGAAGTGACGTGGGACGCGAAAATTGAGTTTTTACTTACTTTTAAGTGTCGCAACTCGATTCGGATGAGTGCATATTGTAGGTCTTAATTAGCTCAATGATGCGCAATGCCAATAATCGGTTCAAATTAATTTCGCATCTGCAACTTTGCATGTCACGCGGATTGCGACTTCGATTTGGTGATGCGACGATAATATACAGTAGGATGAGTCAACGTTGTATGGAAAAATTTGAATTTAATGGCATCCATCGTATTAAATTACTGGGTAAAATTTTAATGGACTGGTTGCGTCCTCGCGCTCTGTAAGTGGTTGAAGTTTACATGGAAAATTTCACATGCTTGCAGTTTTTGTCAAATTTCACATTAATTTTGTAACCTATGATATGATAATAAAATATAGCCTAAAGTGTGCAGAAAAAACATTGGCGAAGATCGCAAAATGATCGTGTAAAAAGTTATATCTTGGATTGGAGGTATCGTCTTGATATTGATCGGCCTCCAGTGTTAGTGAAGATGCTCAAGCAGTCAACTGAGAAGTCTGATATTTTTCAGCTCTGCTTATACGTTGAGCATAACGTCGGACTATGTGCCATCAATAAGTTTTAAGTCAATTTAATGATGGCTTTGATAAAATGCTTGCTTTTCTTATAAAGTATTTACAGGGGATAGACAAAATGATCGGGACAGGCGAAATTTTCCCTTCACAAAAATTTTTCAAATAGCTGTAACTTTTCGAAAAGTGCATCAAATATTCTTAAATTTTCACTGTAAGTTGATCAACTATTTGTGCATCAGTGGACAAAATTTGGAAAAGATCGAACTATTCTGCACGAAAATATAAAGATTCTAAAAAAAGGTATAATTATCCGATAACCAACTTTGAGCTGTTATATCTCCGGATTTAATGAACCGAATGCAATGAAATTTTGACCATTTATGACCTATATAATGAGCTTTCAAAAACTTTTGACATAACTTAAAATTCTTAACACGGAAGAAAATTGTAACGATTAGATTATTTTTTTAATAAAACACCAAATTATTTTAAATTTCAACATCGTTTCAAAATTCAAGATGCTAACTATAGTTCATTTAAATTTCCTCTGATTGTCTTGAATACAGATATGTTTTGAAAGAAAGTAACAAAATAGGCGACAATTCATTGAAAAAGTAATGGGATGCATATTAAAAATAGACCAATTTACTGAAAAACCATAAAAATACTGAAACCGCTATAACTTTTTCTCTTGTTAATAATTTCAAGTTTAGTCAAACGTTTTTCAGAGCTCATTATAAAAGTCATAAATGGACAAAATTTCATTGCATTCGGTTCATTGAATCCGGAGATATAATAGCTCAAAGTTAGCTATCGGATAATTCTACCTTTTTCTAAAATGTTTATAACTTCGTGAAGAATAGCCCGATCTTTTCCAAATTTTTTTTTTCACTGCTACACAACTAGTTGATTAACTTACAGTAAAAATTTGAGAATATTTGATGCACTTTTCGAAAAGTTACAGCTAATTGGACATTTTTTGAAATGTGAAAATTTTGCCTGTCCCGATCATTTTGTCTATCCCCTGTATCAGGATTCAGAACACTTTGGCTTACATCGACGGAAAGATCGTGAGAGCATATTCGACGAGAAAGGCACTATCACCGCTAGGTGGATTAATTTGGTTTTTTAAAAACCTATCAGAAATTCAATCGGAAAATTTCTTTGGGATTTCTAAAGTTTCTCATGGATGTTTCCAGAAATTCATCCAGAAATCTTTCAGAAATTCATCCAGCGATTCCTTCAGAAAATTTTTCAGGAAATTCTAGAGTTTTTTTTTGCCGTAAATGCCCTTGGAGATTTCTCCGAGAATTTGTTCAGGAATTCTTCCATTGATTTCTATAGAGAACTCTAGGCTTCCTTCAGAGTTTTCTACAATGTTTTAGAGATAACCCTAGAAAATAGTTTGGGAACTTTCATTTATAAAACCATCCCGCATGTCTTCCGATATTGCTTCCGGATATCCTCCAGAAATTCCTTTCAGTATGTCTTCCATGGATTTTTTTTAAAGCTCATTAGAACATCTTCCAGGGATTGCTTCAGAGTTTTCTTCGTAATTTTTGTTTGAAGATCTCCCAGAAATTTCTCCAAAAATTTCATTAGAAAAGCTTTTCTTTGATGAAACCCCAAAAATCCTCCATAGATTTTTTTTTTCAGGAATCCGTACGAAAAAACTTTCAGGAAATTATCCACAAATTCCTCCAGAAACGCTTTCTTTGATTCTTTGCGAAAATCAAAGGTTTCTACAGAAATTTATCTAATGATATCTTCAGAAAATCTTCCTCAGACTTATTCAAAAACTCTAATAAAGATTCCTTCAGGAATTCTTCCAGTGGTTTTTTATAAGGGAAGTGTCTTTAAAATTCCTAATGAAATTCTTCTGTAAATCTGTGCAAGGACTCACAGGAAATCTTCTATATATTTTTCCAAAAATAATTCACAGATTCCTTCAGAAATCACTCCAGAAATTTGGTCTTGAAATCCACCAATTCTTTCAGCGAATGCCAAGAAACTTCTAAAAGGAGATCCTTCAGATATTTCCTCACGAATTTCCCAAAGATTTATTTGAGGTTATTGGTTCCTTCTGTAAGATTTTCTGAAGAAACCATTGGAGTAATTTCTGGAGAAACCTTTGATTTTCTCAGAGAATCGATGAATGCTTTTCAAAGAAAAAATGGGATGATTTCCTGATAGTATTTGATTGAAAAAAAATCTATGGAGGATTTGTGAAGAAACCCATGGAATCTTTTCTTATAATTTTTTTTGGAAGGTGTTCTGAAGAACTTTCAAAACAATTCAATAGAAGACATACCAAAAGAAACTCCTGGAGGATCTACTGAAGGAATTCATGGATCAATATCGAGAGACATACAGGGATGGTTTTATAAAAAAAAAGTTCCCAAACTATTTTCTAGTGTTATCTCTAAAAAAATTTGGAGAAAACTCTGAAGGAAACTAACCATTTTGTAAAGGAATCAATGGAAGATCTCCTGGGAAAAACTAAAGTAGGTTTTCTAGGGATTCTTTTATACAATTCATCGGAAATTTCTCAAGCGATTATTCTAAATATTCAGAAATTCTTTTATATACTTTAATAAATTCTTCCAGACGTTTCTTCAAGAAGTGTACCAGGGAAATGTTCAGATTTTTTTTCAAGGATTGCATTGCAAACTCCCACATGAATGTGTCCAGCAATTTCTTCAGGAATTAATCCAGAAAATAGTGCAGCAATTCCTCCAAGGATTCTTGCATTATTTCCCCAGCTATTCCTCCATGTATTTCCCCAAAAACGTATCTGTCAATTACTCTACGGAAAACTCTAAAAATGTCTGCACGGATTCTTTACGGTATTTATTCAAAAATATTTCCTGGAAATTTCTATGAAAATTCTTTCAGAAATATCTCACTGGTTTTTTTTTTCAGGATCTTTGCTTATCCATCTCCAGATATTCAGTTTTTTCTAGCAATTCGTTCACAGATTTCCCCAAAAATACTTTCAGAAAATCCTCCAAGAAATTAATTAACCTTCTTCGTGCATTAGTTGACGCTCATCACATTGGTATACGATCAGCGTGCCAGTCTGGGTCATAATGACTCCAATGCACGACTAGATTTTAAGCATTTCTTCAGGAATTCTGAAATAATTTTTCAAAATAAAGTTGTCCAGGAATTCCATTAAAGATTTCCCGAACATTTGCTCCAGGAAGTCCCTAAGAATTTGCACCTGGGATTCTTTCAAGAATTCCTTGGAATTTCTTCCTATATTCTCCAGTAATTCATTCAAAAGTATTTATCAAGATTTCTACAAGGATTCTACAGATGATTTCTTCAGGAATTCATTAAGGGGTTCTTTCAGACAATCTTGCTAAGATTTCTTCTGCAACTCTTGTGAGGAGCCATTTATATCTTCAGAAATTTCTTCAGAATTTAAGGGATAACTTTAGGAACTATAGCAAAAGATTTATTGAAAAGTTCTTCCAAACCCTGCATTGCTTCGGGAATTATTCCCAAATTTTCTCTTTGTGAAATTCCACCGGTGATTTATGCTCAAATTCCTTCAAGGTATTTTTTCTTTGAATGATCTTGGGGTGGGAAATATTTCCTAGGATATCTTTGAGGATCTTTGCAGATTTTTTACCACATATTACCGCAAGAATTTTTCAGAAGTTTTTTCCAGAAGTTTCACCAGAAATTGTACAAAAAATACTAAAGACTTATTCAAGGAATCCGTGAACGAATTTCTAAGAATTCTCTGGAGGATTGTCTCAAGGAAGCCCTTGAAACTCCTGGAGATATCTTTGGTAACTTCTAGAAGAAATACCTATTTTTTTCAGGATCTCCTTAACTTTTAACCCTTCTTAACCCTTTCGAGCTGGAGGGGTCGTATATGACCCCAGCGATTAAACCGAGCAAACAAACGCTGTCGAGACTAGCTAGGTTGTGACATCAATGGCAATGGCTCCTAAAGGTTAAGATATACGGGCCCCTTGATTTTTAGAAATGAAAAAAAGGTAATGAAAGGCTTATGGAGGAGCTTTGCAGGTAATTCGAAGGGAATGATTCCTGGAAAACCCACAGAGAAATTTCTGAAGGAATCTCCTAGAAAAAAAAGCAATCTGCAGGAATAGCAAACAAGAGTACTGATGGAATTCTTGGAGAATTTTCCTTGGTAATCATTGTAAGATGCTTCTGAGGGAATTCTCAGAAGAAAAAATCTTATACAGTTTCTGAAGGGATTTGTAAACAAATATCCCTAAACTACTACCTGGAAAAAGAAAATCCTGCAGAAAAATAAATTAAAAAAAAATCCTGGAGGAATTCTTTAGAGAACCACTAAAGTAATACAAAATGAAAGAAATTTTGAAATACTACCTGAAGGAACTAGAAAACCCTCCATAGGTATTCAAAGACTAATTTCTTGAAAAATTCCTTGGAAAATGTTAAGGAATAGATCATAGAGTATTTTCTGCAGGAATTGTTGAGTGAATCAGTGAATAAAAGAAACTCCGAAAGAATCACTGAAGGAAGGTCTGAGTAAATCCAAACCAATGCTCGGATGAATATCTGAAGGCACAATTGGAGAAAGCCTTAGAGTATCTTCCAGAAAAATTTCTTTAGAACTTTCTAGCGGAATTTCCATATAAATGCCTGATAAAATCCTTGAATAAATATCATAATACCTTACGAAACCTCTGGGGTAATTCAAGCAATAATTTCTGAAAACTTTCTGGAAAAAAATCAGAATTTTTAAAGGAAAACCCATGAGGAATTTTTGGAAGAATCTACGAATCTTTATAAAATTATCTGAAGAAATATTTGAAGGAATCTGGGGAAACAACTGGAATCCTTGGGGAACTTTCGAAGAAATCCCAAACAAAAACTACCAGAAAAAAATCGCACAATATTTCTGGCGGAATTTCTTCAGAAATGTTTAAAAAAATACATACATGAGGGAATACGTGCGTGAACTTATTATGTAGTAATTATTGAAGCAATTTCCTGTGGAATCTTTTAAGAAATCCCAGGAGGAGTTTTGGAAAAAAAAATCTGAGGAATCTCGTTGACCGGTTTAACATGAATCTTTTGAAAAATGTCTTGAGAAACTCCTGAAGAAGTGCCATGGAAAATTCTTCTGAACCTCTGGAAAAATTTTCAAAGAAATGCATGGACAGGAATGCATTTAGAAGGGATATAAAAAAACTATACAGGAATTCTTGCTAAAATCATTCTAGATCTCTTTTATTAATTTCTGGTAACATTCCAAAAATGTTTTGCCAAATTCTCAAAGAATCTCCAAAGGAATTTCTGGCACTGTCCCTGGAGGTAATCGTACCCTTTAGCAAAAGGGTATATCACAATAGTCCTAAAGTTTGGACGCAGTGATCTTCATCCGACAAACGAGAGAGGAGGTAATCGTTATTTTTCTTCATACTTTCGTCATAATTACATCTATTCTATACACCTATGAAAGGAGGTTCTAGTGCACTGAATTGAATTATCTTTTCGAACTGTGTGTCCCAACTGTTATGTAGTCAGAAACTGTTCCTTTCATTCCGATCTAAGCCAGTAGTGATGTACAAGAGAGGGTCTGAGAAGTGATGTCGAAAGTAGTCCTAAGTAAATGCTCACAGCAACGGATTCGTGGATCCATTGACCAGATCATCATCACTCAATTACTATGTCCAATCATGTTGAAGTGCACTCTGCAGTGAAGTGTCGTCGTGGTGTGCCTTCTTCGAAACGACCATTCATGTCCAAGTGCTATAGTTGTGCAATTCCTTGTTCCCAAAGCCATACGACGACGACGATGACGATAAACCTCCTCCCCTGATGGGTCTTCTACGAACTAAATCCAGTACTCTACCCACTCCCCATTCATTTTTCACTTCTTCCTCTCCACTGGAACAAGTCTCATATTTCGTCTCAGTCTAATCCAACCAGCGAAAAAAAAAACCTAAATATGAACTGCCACAACTCAACAAAAACACCAACCGACTAATAGTGCCATGTGGTGGAGGCCCGGCGAGCACCAAACTGCCTTCTGCTTTTTACTACATATTTAGGTACAGGGTACAGCTACTAACAGGTTTCAAACCGATGACGACCGGCCGTAATCTAAAACGAGGTGTTCGCAGTACCTAGCGGCGCAGAGACTCAGACGGGGAATGTGGAGGACGAAGGTACCTACAACAAGTTTAACAACTTTGGCTAGCTGCAGGCATGAACGCCCGGCCTCAAGCTTACCCAGACCAGTACCAGCACCACCGCCGCCGAAAGCTTCCTTCCATCCTTCCTATAGCCACGGCAAGCAGGTGCATCAAGCTCTCCGATGGGTGGCGTGGCGGTCAACGGAGGTAGACAGCTAGGGGTGGTGGTTTGAATTATTTGAGTGCGTGATTGGAACATGTTGCTCGACTGGCTGCCTTCCAAGCCTTTCTGGAAGCCCTGTGATGTGAGTAGAGTAGGTAGGTATGTGAGTGCATTTGTGCACGCTGATTTGTGGTCTACGATGATGGGTGGATTGTGGTTTAGGAGGCCTCGTGAGCAGTTGCCCTGGTTTTTGAGGGCACTGAGCTTGCCGGTGCCGGTGGGGGGAAGAAGACACGATCCGGTCCGACAAGAAGTCGCCAATGTATAAATTATGACGTGCGATTAATTTGTGTAAATTGGATTTTCCTGAATCGATTAGGACGTAAAGGTAATCGGTTTCCTTTGGGATCGTCCATACAGTAAGTAGACGTGGGGGTGATGGGACTGGTTCTGGATATTCACGTTACGTTCCTTCCACCCAAAACCTCTCCGATCTTCCTGACTCTCGTCAAATTAGTAGTTCCTTTTTTTCGTCTGGCAACGTTTTCTTGAGATTCAGCTGTAGAAGACAGT